>NC_090647.1:397496867-397679367 GCF_040937935.1 Hyperolius riggenbachi | reverse complement strand
GACATGTTTTCCTTCTGTCCTGTGCAAGAGTTCAGCTCCACTTTAAAGCATCTGAATGATATTTATTTATATTTGAAAAATCTATGTATCTCTTTTGAATGTTGAAAGTACATATGGTGGTTTGCTCTAACATATTGACAGTATACAGGAACAAAGTCTTAAGAAGGCTTATTCACAGAAAGATTACTTTTTTCTTTTAAGCCAATAAATGGTATCATCCTCATTCAAAACTCTCTGCTTTCGCTGTGGCTAAAATGGTACAGTGCTTTACTGCTACAGGAAAGGAGAAGGATGCCAAACTATACAGACTAGCATAGAGGTAGTAACAGCTCAGGTGACAGTGACAGTTTAGCAATGAAAGTAAAGCAAACAGCATTTTTATTCCTCTCATAGATGGTAGGAACAGAAAATGAGTCAGGAAAGAGTTAACTGAGACCACTGCTGGCTAGGAAGAAAAAAAAAACCCTAAAGCCATAAATTTAAGTAGACTAGAGATAAGAAAGTGTAATTAACAGCTGCTGGGGTCAGTGTCAAAACTGTAAAGGAGAAAGTGAAGAAATTAGCAGGTTCACTGATGTCTTTGAACGCCTGCATTAAAACTCAGCGGAACTTAGTTCTATCTGCTTTGTAATGTAAATCCCTGGTAATTCTCACATCAACTTGTATGATCATGATAAGAGGAATTGATCATCAGATGAGGTGACAGCAGATGTTGATTGAGAGAAAGACTTGCTGGAATTGGGGAACTCTGGAATTCAGCTATTAGTGCAGAGCAGGGCGCTGGCTGGCTGCGCTGCGGGACCAGAAGAGGTGATTAATTTTGACATATGACCTCTTCTCTCTCCAAGTCATGCCGCCCTTCTTATCTTATCTGATTTTATCGCCCTAGGCCGTGGCCTTTGTGGCCTTTCCAGAAATCCGGCCCTGGGGGTAGGGGCTGTGCTGTCTCAGTGTTCTGGTTTGCAGGGGAAACTTCACCCCTGTGCCTATTTTTCCCGTAGATTTTCACCCGCAGAGAAAAACTATGATATAGGCAACCGGGAACTTCTACAAGATACAAGATGGATTTATTCGCCAAGTACGGTGGTGCCGTACTCAGAATTGCTTGTGGTACACGTGGCTTAGGCAAAGTACACAATACAACAGTTATACATGTTACATATACAGTCAGAATTACACATATTGACAAAACATTAACAGTGCATAACATCTACATCTAACATCTAGCTAATGGTGTGTGTTCGAGATTCAGAAGGGAGGGCAGAAGAGCAACTCCTGTGGCACGCGTGCTGATTGCAGACTAGGAGGGAAGAGTCAGGGGTCGGTGTTGTTGAGTAGCAGAACTTCCTGGGGGAAGAAGGAGTTCCTGCGCCTGGTGGTCTTGGAAGGGTTAGTTCGGAAACGCCGACCAGATCGGAGGAGCTCAAAGAAGAGGCTGCCCGGGTGGGAGGGGTCACTAGAGATCTTAGTTGCCCTCTTCCTCATCCTGGCCGAGTGGAGGAGATCAAGAGGTGGCAGGGGCGAACCGATGATCTTTTCCGCCTCACTAATGATTCTTTGCAATTTGTGTCTGTCGCTGGCCGTTGCGCCGGCATACCAGACAATGACTGATGAGCAAAGTATGGACTCCGTGGTAGCAGTGTAGAAGCTGGTCAGCAGCTCCCGAGGCATGCCAAATTTTTTAAGTTGGCGCAGGAAGAATAGCCTCTGCTCTGCCTTCTTTTGAATTTTTATGGTGTTTTGCCCCCATTTTAGGTCAGTGGATAAGGTTGTGCCAAGGAACCTGACTGATGGTACTCTGGAGACCTCGGTCCCACCTATGTGGACTGGTGGGGGAGTGGGAGGATTTTTCCTGAAATCAACAATCAGCTCTACAGTCTTAGTTGCGTTAAGGACAAGGTTGTTGTTCTTGCACCAATCGCAGGCCATCAAGTTGGCCTTTGAAGAATGGCGGCATTGGCTAGAAGGGGCAGAACACACTATTACAGTTTACACTGACCACAAAAACGTGGAGTACATTGAGGGCACTAAGAGACTTAGCCCCCGACAGGCCCGGTGGTCGTTATTATTTTCGAGATTCAGATTTGTAATCACGTATTCCCCTGGTAGTAGGAACATCAAGGCTGACGCCTTATCCAGGTGTTTTGAGCCCGAGACAGCACAGCCCTCAGCCCCTGAGACCATTATCCAGCAAAAAATGGGGCTGGCAGCCACTGAAACTTGGAAAGACTGGACTGTCACTCTGAGTCCATTTCAACAGGATGTTCCAGAGGGGAAGTTTGTACCATTGCCTTTTTCGCCTACAACTATTGCAGCTGTTTCATTCCCACAAGAATGCTGGGCATCTGAAAACGACACTTAAGCATTGACATGGTCACCATCCATGCAAATAGTGCTCTTTTGATATATATATAACTCTTGATATTACTCGTTTAGTGCAACCGTACTATCAACTTCATAACACACTTCAACAAATTTGGTCTATGCACTTCTCGTTTTGGTAATAAAGAGTGAAAAAGTTTTATTGCACATATATAATTCTCAAAAGTTTCTCTCTAAACAGAGCCAGCCACAGTACATATATTAAAATAATTTTCTGCGCAGAAAGCAATAAAAACCACATGGGTCCATCAATTTCCGGTTGTTACTTAGGCTATACTTGCTTACAGGGACGGCGATCATCCAGATTCAAAACGTCCCTGCAGTCAAGCATCCACCTCCTAGTGTCACACTCGTACACACATGCTGGTACACTCAAACAGCAGCTGCCTCCCTGCTAGCAGGGATCAAGTCCATTTGTTATATGCAGTAGTATTGATTTTAGCTAGCATATCACAGGACCTATCTCTCTTCTTAGCCAATATCAGCTTGTTTGCAGGCTTAGATGAATTAGCAGCAAAGCAAAAAGCATGGAGCATAGGGCATAAAGCAGGCCAGCAAGCCAAGCCACAAACAGACAATTACTGTGTCAGTATTATACTTGCAATCCTCTGCAGATAGATAGGCGCTTTACTCCTTTCTCCTGATGAGCAGGCCACAGCTTTCTTTGTCAAGAGGTGGAGGAGGATGCTCAAAGTTGTCCATTTCTGATTTGTGGACTTCCAGGCTTCTTTACTGGTGTGCGTGGCTCAGCTTGCCCTCTGTCCAGCATGGAGGTCTCGGACGGCCTAGCGGGTCACGTGCAGTTCTGCACGGAAGTAGATGGCCCCACCTGCCGATGCATTTCGCGTCATCAGACGCTTCCTCAGGGTGTGGTTAGCGCTGCTTGCGTTGCCCTATTAATGCTCCCCTAGTCTCCACCTCCTCCCGACTCCAAAGTCCGCGTCATTGCGTCACAACGTACGCAACGTTCTTCCGCGTTCCAACGTCTTTGCATACGTGACCTCATTCCGTATGGCGTAAGTTCATGCATATTTTCAGTTGTTTTGTTCCAAAGGCATGGGTCCATTCACTGCCTCTAGTGGCCAGAAACAGGTATTGCTTCCAAGATGTATATTTATTTTCTTTTTAAGCACTCCTTCTGTTTTCCTCTTTCATGGTAGGACTATATTTGCTAAATAAACTTTATTAAATCCACCATATAATATGACTCATTTCTCCTTTTTATCTTATCCTTTCTATGCTGGGTTAGTCAAATATATATTGTCCAACATGCTCTTTCCAACAAATCTCCCAAATTTGCATATTTCCTGTTTATGTTACCTATCACCTTGCCAGTCACTCATACATCCTCTCTTCAACACATGTTTTCATAGTTTGAGGCATATTTATTTATTATATGTTATCTGTCTGAGGAATGGAGTCAGGTCTAATTCAAAGTTAAAGCCATGTGGAGCTATTGTGTTCAGTTTGTATATCCACATACTTTCCTTTGCTAAGAGCACATCTTCAAAATCTCCCCTTCTCTCAGAAAGGTTTAACTTGTATATGGCTTTTACTTTAGTTCCATCTAGGGAGGACCCATGACATTGTCTGTAATGATCATATAGTGGCATTGGGACTTCTCCCTCCTCTATTTCTCTAAAATGTTCTAGAATTCTCTCTTTTAATTCCCTTTTTGTCTTACCTATATAAAGCATTTGACAGGGACATTCAATAGCATAGACTACACGTTTTGTGTTACAATTAAGGAACCCTTTAATTTTGAAGGTTTGGGACCCCATGCTATCTCTGAAGTTTCTTGTTTTGTCCACATATGGGCACATTTTACATTTTCCGCAACGGAACATACCATTTGCAGCTTGGCTTCGCAGCCAGCTGCTTCCATCTTGAGTTGGCTTGTATTCACTTCTAACTAGCTTATCTTTCAAATTTTGTACTTTTTTGGCTGTCAGTAGTGGCCGTGGCCCAACAATCTCAAGAATTTCTGGACTTGCTCGCAAAATACTCCAATGTTTGGTGAGTAAATTCCCCAAGTCTTTCCAATGTGTTCCAAACGTGGTTGTAATTCTCATAAACTGATTCTCCTTTGTGATTCTAAGTTTCGACGACAGCAGCTCCTCTCTTGGTTTCCCCCATGCTTTTTTTATTGCTGATTTTAAAAGTCTATGAGAATATCCTCGCTCTCTAAAGCGTTTGTACATCGCTCTAGTTTCAATTTTAAATTGTTCATCCACCGAGCAGTTCCTGCGCAAACGCAGGAACTGACTATAGGGGATTGACCTAAGCAAAGCAGGGGGATGGTGGCTTGAAGCATGTAAAATGCTGTTACCCGCCGTCGGTTTTCGATATGTCGACGTTTTTACATATCCATCCTTTAATTCAAGTTTTAAGTCTAGGAATGGCATCTCAGATGCATCATACGCAAATGTTAGGCGTATGTTCCTTTGATTTTGATTAAGCTCATCGATGAACTTTCTCAGTTCATCTTCTGTTCCCGTCCATATCGCTAAGACGTCATCAATATACCTTATCCAGAGGGCGACATGTGCCCCGAACTCTGGGTTCGGGTAGACATCTTGTCGTTCCCAGAGACCCAGGTGCAAACATGCATATGCCGGGGCACATGCCGCCCCCATTGAAGTCCCCCTGATCTGCTTATAGTACTTGCCATTAAACCTGAAACCGTTTTGCCTGAGAACCATGCTCAGGCATCTCAGGATCATGTCATTATGAGTCTGCGCTTCTGGATAATTTTCGTCCAGAAAGAAGTCTATTGCCCTGAGGCCCTCCTCATGCGGTATAGACGTGTACAAAGATTCCACGTCTATACCCACGAGGAGGGACCCAGGGGGAGCCCGAAAGTCCGAAAGGACCTTCAGGACATCTCTTGTGTCTTTCACATAAGATGGCAACTGTGTGACCAAGGGCTTTAGTTTTTCATCTATGTACCTTCCTAATCTTTCACATGGCCCCCATTTGCCGATACTATTGGACGACCTGGTGGTCGATTTATATTTTTATGTATCTTTGGGACAAAATAAATTGTTGGGGTATTGTATGTTGTAATCCACAAATAATCCCTTTCACTTTTAGAGATTACCCCGCATTCACGGGCCTCATCTACTAGGTGATTTATTTTATCTTTTATTGCTGGGAAGGGGTTTGTGCATAATTTTTCATAGGTATTATGATCTGCCAGCTGACGGTTGGCCTCAGCCATATAGTCATTTTCATTCATAAGTACAATATTTCCCCCTTTGTCACTTGGTTTTATTATAAGGTTGGGAGCTGTTTTTAATTCTTCCATTGCTTCCCATTCTTTTTTAGTTAGATTTCTTTTGGTGCCATCTGTATTTTTACTAGCCCAACTCATACTACGCAAATCTTCATTTATTGTCTCCAAGAACACTGACAAGTATTTATTTTTTGAAATGGGGGGCATGGTGACTGCTCTTTTACGTAACAGAGTATCTGGGGGCATTTGTGCTCCCTGGGAGCTGCTGTCGTCAAAAATTCGTCCACCTTCATCTAGTAAGCTTTGTAAATCTCTAATGGCCTCCCGTTCATCATTTGTCCATACCTCAGGAATCTGTAGTGGGATCTCATTAATCTCTCCTTGATTTTTTTTCCGATACTCCTCCTTGTTTATGATGGAGCTTTAACATGTCCTTTCTCAAGAAGAGATTAATGTCCTTAAACACCTCAAAGGTGTCACCTTGGCTCGTTGGTGAAAATGAAAGCCCCTTAACCAATACCCTCAAGTGATTTTCTTTCAGATCAAAGTTGGACAGATTTACCACAACTCCCGAGGGGTCCAGAATTCTCACTATTTCCTCCTGCTCTGGTTGTATTTTCTGTTGCTCCTTGTCACACTGATCTCGTCCTCGTCTGTACTTTCGTCTCCTCTCTGTAGTGCCTCCACCCAACCCCTGTAGTTTTTTGTTTGTTCATAGGGTACTTGTTGTTGTCTGCGGCTTGATTTTAATGCCCCCTTAAGTTGTCTTTTTTGTTTTGGCCCTGATTGGAATGAGACCGACTTTCTGTTTGGATTTGAATTTTCAGAAACATCAGTCTCACCTTCAGTGGTTTCCCCAGAGGTTTTTCTCCTCCTGGACCTACTTCTTCCCCTATTTAATCGTTTATTAGATCTCTCTTGAGGGTCAAAGGCTTTGTCTTTATTCCATTTTATTGAGTCATTTTGAAATTTATTTTGTTTCCGTTTCTTGGTCTCAGCCTGTACCTTTTCAATGAATTTACGCAGGGAATCATTTAATATTATAAATTCCTCATGCTTCCTATACTGATCAAGATCCAAGGCACTGGCTGAGACCAATTCAGTTATTTCGTTCAACTGTAATCTTTCTTCTTCCGCAATCATTCTGACTACCTCCATTCCTCTTTCAAAAGCTTTCTTTTTCCATTTTTCCAAGAATCGCTCTGTCAGGAGATTTCCTGCCGGAATAATTCTCTCCAACAGACCGTCTGGGACAATGCCAGCTTTTTCATATGATTCCAACAAAGAAGAATTCCATTTTCGTTTTAACTGCTTCACTAATAGTCCTCTATGTGTTCTAAATTTAGATTTCATTTCAATTGTATTATCATCTTCCTCCTGAGAGGGAGTGGCAAAACAATCATCAATTTCATCATTAATATCATCTGAGATCATATAGGCCATGATTATTTATGAATTGTACTCTGGGAGGGGAGGAGGGAAACACAGGGGAACTGCCAATTTACCCAGAGCAATGCAGCAATAGCTCAAAAATTAAAACCATAGGGGGAAATTTCCAACAATCTGCATAAATTGGCTTCTTTGTCTCAAATGTAGACACATATATTTGAGAATTCAAAAAGATGACCATGTGAAAGCACATATACTTCTTGGACCGTAGATCCGTTTAAATACTCTGAAAATGACACTTAAGCATTCACATGGTCACCATCCATGCAAATAGTGCTCTTTTGATATATATATAACTCTTGATATTACTCGTTTAGTGCAACCGTACTATCAACTTCATAACACACTTCAACAAATTTGGTCTATGCACTTCTCGTTTTGGTAATAAAGAGTGAAAAAGTTTTATTGCACATATATAATTCTCAAAAGTTTCTCTCTAAACAGAGCCAGCCACAGTACATATATTAAAATAATTTTCTGCGCAGAAAGCAATAAAAACCACATGGGGCCATCAATTTCCGGTTGTTACTTAGGCTATACTTGCTTACAGGGACGGCGATCATCCAGATTCAAAACGTCCCTGCAGTCAAGCATCCACCTCCTAGTGTCACACTCGTACACACATGCTGGTACACTCAAACAGCAGCTGCCTCCCTGCTAGCAGGGATCAAGTCCATTTGTTATATGCAGTAGTATTGATTTTAGCTAGCATATCACAGGACCTATCTCTCTTCTTAGCCAATATCAGCTTGTTTGCAGGCTTAGATGAATTAGCAGCAAAGCAAAAAGCATGGAGCATAGGGCATAAAGCACAACAGTAGGGAAAAAGGACTGGCACTAGATGTTAACAGAAAGGCATAGGTCCGCTTCACCGGATTCTGTATTCATAGCATGCACGTGCACCTCAGAACAAAGCACTATAATATGGCAAGAAGGAGGATGAAGGCACTGAGCTGCAAAAGATATACCTTAAATCCACGGTGGGAAGACACATCAGGGTATACAGTGGGGGTGAGGGAGGCCTGACAGCTGTTTCGCTTTAAGACAAAGCTTACTCAGAGGCCAAAAGAAAGAACTTCTTTTGGCCTCTGAGGAAGCTTTGTCTTAAAGCGAAACAGCTGTCAGGCCTCCCTCACCCCCACTGTATACCCTGATGTGTCTTCCCACCGTGGATTAAAGGTATATCTTTTGCAGCTCAGTGCCTTCATCCTCCTTCTTGCCATATTATAGGGCATAAAGCAGGCCAGCAAGCCAAGCCACAAACAGACAATTACTGTGTCAGTATTATACTTGCAATCCTCTGCAGATAGATAGGCGCTTTACTCCTTTCTCCTGATGAGCAGGCCACAGCTTTCTTTGTCAAGAGGTGGAGGAGGATGCTCAAAGTTGTCCATTTCTGATTTGTGGACTTCCAGGCTTCTTTACTGGTGTGCGTGGCTCAGCTTGCCCTCTGTCCAGCATGGAGGTCTCGGACGGCCTAGCGAGTCACGTGCAGTTCTGCACGGAAGTAGATGGCCCCACCTGCCGATGCATTTCGCGTCATCAGACGCTTCCTCAGGGCGTGGTTAGCGCTGCTTGCGTTGCCCTATTAATGCTCCCCTAGTCTCCACCTCCTCCCGACTCCAAAGTCCGTGTCATTGCGTCACAACGTACGCAACGTTCTTCCGCGTTCCAACGTCTTTGCATACGTGACCTCATTCCGTATGGCGTAAGTTCATGCATATTTTCAGTTGTTTTGTTCCAAAGGCATGGGTCCATTCACTGCCATCTAGTGGCCAGAAACAGGTATTGCTTCCAAGATGTATATTTATTTTCTTTTTAAGCACTCCTTCTGTTTTCCTCTTTCATGGTAGGACTATATTTGCTAAATAAACTTTATTAAATCCACCATATAATATGACTCATTTCTCCTTTTTATCTTATCCTTTCTATGCTGGGTTAGTCAAATATATATTGTCCAACATGCTCTTTCCAACAAATCTCCCAAATTTGCATATTTCCTGTTTATGTTACCTATCACCTTGCCAGTCACTCATACATCCTCTCTTCAACACATGTTTTCATAGTTTGAGGCATATTTATTTATTATATGTTATCTGTCTGAGGAATGGAGTCAGGTCTAATTCAGAGTTAAAGCCATGTGGAGCTATTGTGTTCAGTTTGTATATCCACATACTTTCCTTTGCTAAGAGCACATCTTCAAAATCTCCCCTTCTCTCAGAAAGGTTTAACTTGTATATGGCTTTTACTTTAGTTCCATCTAGGGAGGACCCATGACATTGTCTGTAATGATCATATAGTGGCATTGGGACTTCTCCCTCCTCTATTTCTCTAAAATGTTCAAAATGTTCTAGAATTCTCTCTTTTAATTCCCTTTTTGTCTTACCTATATAAAGCATTTGACAGGGACATTCAATAGCATAGACTACACGTTTTGTGTTACAATTAAGGAACCCTTTAATTTTGAAGGTTTGGGACCCCATGCTATCTCTGAAGTTTCTTGTTTTGTCCACATGTGGGCACATTTTACATTTTCCGCAACGGAACATACCATTTGCAGCTTGGCTTCGCAGCCAGCTGCTTCCATCTTGAGTTGGCTTGTATTCACTTCTAACTAGCTTATCTTTCAAATTTTGTGCTTTTTTGGCTGTCAGTAGTGGCCGTGGCCCAACAATCTCAAGAATTTCTGGACTTGCTCGCAAAATACCCCAATGTTTGGTGAGTAAATTCCCCAAGTCTTTCCAATGTGTTCCAAACGTGGTTGTAATTCTCATAAACTGATTCTCCTTTGTGATTCTAAGTTTCGACGACAGCAGCTCCTCTCTTGGTTTCCCCCATGCTTTTTTTATTGCTGATTTTAAAAGTCTATGAGAATATCCTCGCTCTCTAAAGCGTTTGTACATCGCTCTAGTTTCAATTTTAAATTGTTCATCCACCGAGCAGTTCCTGCGCAAACGCAGGAACTGACTATAGGGGATTGACCTAAGCAAAGCAGGGGGATGGTGGCTTGAAGCATGTAAAATGCTGTTACCCGCCGTCGGTTTTCGATATGTCGACGTTTTTACATATCCATCCTTTAATTCAAGTTTTAAGTCTAGGAATGGCATCTCAGATGCATCATACGCAAATGTTAGGCGTATGTTCCTTTGATTTTGATTAAGCTCATCGATGAACTTTCTCAGTTCATCTTCTGTTCCCGTCCATATCGCTAAGACGTCATTAATTATATATGTGCAATAAAACTTTTTCACTCTTTATTACCAAAACGAGAAGTGCATAGACCAAATTTGTTGAAGTGTGTTATGAAGAATGCTGGGCATCCTGGGGCCACCAGAACTCAGGATCTACTTGCTAGATGTGCTTGGTGGCCGTCATTGGCAACAGACTGTAAAGAGTTTGTGAGAGAGTGTGCAGTATGTGCTAGAAGCAAACCTTCCCGTCAGGCACCTGTTGGAACATTGCAGTCTTTATGTAACGATCCGCTCAGCTGCCTGCGCAGGCAGGCAGCCTTTTGACCATTGTTCAGGTCTGCATTCTGCAGGTCTCTGGAAAAGAGACCTTTTGTCAGTTTTGCAGCTTGCTGCTGAGGAATTTGCATACATTTGTCATGCAGATTGCCTAACTATCTCCTTTGAAGGCTGGCAGTATAAAAGCCTTTTTGGCCCACAATGCTTTGCTGTTCATAGAGGTTTGTTCCTGCTGGACTCACCTGGAGTGTCAGCCACTGCTATCTTAGTATAATTAATTCTTGGGGAGTGCTCCTTGCATTCCTAGTTAGTGCAGTCAGTTTGTGTATAATTTGTACTGCCTATTCTGTCCTGTCTTGTCTGTCGCGATTGCGCTGTCGCCAGCGGCGATTGATAGCGAATCGCTCTGTCTTGTTTGGATCGCACTAGCCGGTAGCGGCTGTGGATCCTTCTGGTCTGAGTTCCTGGAGTGTAAGCTGGAGCAGCGGTTGCTACTGGCTACCTCATTTGTCTGTCCTGTCTGTTACGAACGCTTGCTGTAGGCTCGATGAGGTAACTGTTAAGCAAGTGCTCGCGTTCTCTGTTTCGTGTTTGTGTGTCGGTGGTTAGTTAGTTAGTTAGGTGTGCTTGTCTCTGTTGCGCTTAACGTTCGGAGACCGCGCTGTAAACGCATTCGCTGTTGCGAATGAGTGCGGTGTTCACGTTTAGCTAGTGTTTGTTATTTTCCTTATCTCTTATTGTTGTTTTGCTGTGCCTTTGCTACTCTCGTGCTCTGTCCTGCTCAGTCTGGTGTCACTATCTGGCAATCGCCATTCTTGCGATTGCGTTCCCACTTTGTTTCCGCCATTGTGTGTTCACCATCGCTGGGTGGTGACTAGTTTGGTGGACAGACATTGATTATGTCTCTTTGCTCTCTCTCTTTGGGGGTATCTTGCCTTGTGTTGCTGCTTTTCGTACAATTTCCATCTGGCATTTGTGGCAGCGCAGAGGGTTTATTCCTCTGCACTCCACAGCTCCATCTGCCAGTGGGAATTCCCCTCTACTGGTGCTTGCACCAAAAGCTGGGTTCTAGTATTCTGACACGGTTGTGGAGGATCTCCGCAGTGTCAGCACACATCTTTGTGCACTGAACACGGAGATATCCCACAATCGTTACACTTTACCAGTTCCGAGTGAACCTTGGACCCATTTGTCCATGGATTTTGTGGGCGAACTCCCCAGGTCTGAGGGCATGATGGTCATTTGGGTGGTAGTCGATCGATTCAGTAAGATGGCTCATTTTGTCCCTCTGAAAGGACTCCCCTCGGCCCAGGAATTGGCTGATCTCTTCATCCAGCACATTTTCCGGCTGCATGGCATTCCGGAAAATATAGTGTCAGATCGGGGAGTCCAATTTGTATCTAAATTTTGGAGGGCATTTTGCCACCAGCTAGACATGGAGCTTTCATTTTCCTCAGGCTACCACCCACAGACCAATGGCCAGACCGAAAGAGTCAATCAATCCCTGGAACAGTTTCTGAGATGTTATGTTGCAGATGCACAAGCTGACTGGGTTAAATTCTTGCCGTTTGCAGAATTTGCACACAACAATCTGAAAAGTTCCTCGTCAGGATTTTCCCCATTTCAGGTGGTGACGGGAAGGTCACCTAAGTTTGCCCCATTGCCAGTGGCTTCTACTCCGTTTCCAGCCCTGGAGAATTGGCAGAAGTCCTTGAAGCAAATTTGGGGAATAGTCAATAGGAATTTGGGGAGGGCTTTTCAGAACCAGAAGAAACAGGCTGACAAGAGACGTTCCATAGAATGGGAATTCTCTCCAGGGGACTTGGTCTGGGTGTCCACATGACATTTGGCTTTAAAGCAACTGTCACCCAAACTAGGCCCTAGATTTGTGGGCCCTTTTCCAGTGACCAGAAAGATCAATAATGTCACTTATGCCATTGATCTCCCTACCAGCATGCGTGGTGTGAGATAATTCCATGTGTCCTTACTCAAGCTGGCAGTGCACGTGGATTCCGTTCCCCCCCCCCCCCCCCCGTGTTGATTGATGACCAACCTGAGTATGAGATTGAAAAGATTCTGGACTCACGGCTTGTGCAGAACTCCGTGCAGTATCTGGTGCACTGGAAGGGATATGGCATAGAGGAGAGAACTTGGGTGCCAGACTGTCGTATGCACGCAGAGGAATTGAAGAAGGAATTCCATGACCTGCACCCTGGAAAGCCTGGTGGGAAGTGTCCGGAGTCCACTCCTCAGGGGGGGGGGGGTACTGTGAGAAAACGTGGAAAAGCCGCCGCGTGTACTGGCGGCAAGGCGGCTGATTCCGCGTCCAGCGCGGCGGTTTGTCCGCAGCAGCGTGCGTCTGGTGTGGCTGGGTCTGTTAGTTAACACAGGTTGAGGAATACGCGCGCGCGCTGAGAGGCAGAACCTTTATGACAAACAAGGAGGGATCAGCTGACCAGGTTGGTCAGCTGACCTCCAGGCAAGTGGCTATTGGTTGATCGCTGATTGGTGGCGCCGGAGAGCGCTGCTCTATATATAGTCACTGCTGGCCAGTCTCAGGTTGTCTGCCGTTGCGAACACTTACGTGGAAGCACTCAGACCTTAGTCAGATCCAACCGTGTGTTAGAACCAGGAGGACCTGGGAATTCATACTGAGCCAGATTACTTCTCTGTATTATTGTGTTATACTTCAGACTAGTTCCAGGGTGTCGAGACCACGGACCTCACACCCAAGATTAGGGACTCTGTGTTATCATTCTGTTATACTCCAGACTAGTTCCAGGGTGTCGAGACCACGGACCTCACACCCAAGTCTAGGAATACTCTGTACCATCATATTATACTGCAGACTAGTTCCAGGGTGTCGAGACCACGGACCTCACACCCAAGTCTAGGAATACTCTGTACCATCATATTATACTCCAGACTAGTTCCAGGGTGTAGAGACCACAGACCTCACACCCAAGACTAGGCATTGTTGATATCTGTTTAGTACACTATAGTACGAGAAATGATCCGGCACTCAGCTGCTTGCTTCTGAGGGTTGGAGGCTTTTTGCTCAGAAAGCAACTGCAAAAAAACTGCCAGTATTCATCTTCACCTTTCATTTACACACCACTTTCAAATTGGCTCACGGTCCGGATTTAGAAACGTGCAGCAAGTAGGATTAGTGCAGAGCACCACAACGAGCACAGCACACAAATGAGTTACTGTGCACCTGTCTCTTTAAATATTCCGGTATTTTATTCCGTTCCTTAGCCAAAGATAAACAGTGTAGCCATAAACAAAAGCATGACAGTCAAACCTGTTCGGTGGATGGTACTGTGGTGAACAAGGGAGGGGTGACCAGGGGATGATAGGACGGCACTACAGCCGTTTCACGCCGATCAGGCGCTTGCTCACATGCGTGTCCATAAGGGGACAGCGCCGGGCGGCTTCCTAGATAGGACCTTCAAGCCGCGCCTCCGGCGCTGTCCCATTGGTGTGGAGTGAAGCTTGGGAAAGGTCGGGGGTGAAGGGGCGGGGCTTCGCCGTCTATCGGCGAGAAACCTGTTTCCGTGCAGGGAACTTAAATTGCGCTATGGAATGGGCCAACTTAGTGACATTGTGCATAACTCAGAAAACATTTTACATACACATTAGGTGCTATTACTTCTGTGTCATAAAATGGTTGAAAATACACTCTTAATATAGTGATTTAACAAGCATAACAGGTAAAACTAACTCTAAACATTCATTAGAGCATTTTGTTGTGCTCTTGTGCAAAATGGCATAAACCCCTAAGCGCTTACCTAAGGACATAATCTCCTATGATATATAAAAAATTCATTATTTTATTACCATATTTAATTAAAAACGCACCCCAAAAACCAACCCAACATATAATTAACCCCATTAAAAAAGACTAGGAGTGATACTATAGAAAGCTGGAGACCTATTGGGCTGTATTAACCCCTTGGATTGTCGCACCTCTTATCTGAAAAGAAACAGGGAGGATTAAGGTGTCGCCGCACCCCAAAGGGTGCTGGCAACAAAACTACAGGGGAACTTTATGTCTGTCCTGAGGGACTTAGCTACAGACCCAAAATTTAGTCCCAATTTACAACACGATCGGCTCCAGGGGTGTACTCACCCGCTGAGCCTATTTAGTCAAAGAGGAAAAATGGAAGAGAGGAGGAGAGGATAAAGAGAGCCACCAAGATACACTGTGAAGTCCCCTGTCCATACTACAGGGAGCCATATTCAAGCAGCACCTCATATACAATGAAGATATAGAGGCTATTGCAATGCCCTAGCCTTAAGAATGTCATTGGTTTCAAAGCACCTAGTACATGCCTAAAAGAATTGGTGCGAATTTGTGGCTGACTACCACTAACACATAACCGCAAAGAGCACCGACATACCAAAATTTATCCATATATCCAATACATCTTTTTTTGTGTGTGTTGAGAGCAAGGAAGTAGCACTAGGAATATTGTCCAGGGATCACCACTCTGTCGTGGGTTGAAAAATGTGGAGGAGCCCACAAACTACACGGTTCTCCTCCAGACAGACCACCACAAACGGGATCCTTATGGTCCTACTATTGTGGACCATGTGCTGCCTTTTTTGATTGAGGTGCAACATTAAACCAGTGAGCTCAAGAAAAAAAAAAAAAAAAAAAGGAGAGAGACCAAAGGGAAAGTCAAGGAGCATAAAACCAAGAGTCCCCAAATGAGTGTCCTAGGAAAGAGCATCCAAGGTGTATCAAGAAGGAGTAGCCTATCTAACGGTCAAGAAAGCAGGCGAACTCTAATCTATCATTAAGGCCTAAAGGGCCCATGGCTTTCGAGCGCAAAATGACCCGTGATTCTCGTCTAGTCAACTCTCGATCACGGTCGCCCCTTCTTCGTGATGGGGCTACATGCAGGAGACCCGCAAACCTTAAACATCTTGCTCTCCCCCCGTGAGCCTCTCTTACATGATCAATCAACCTGGGACTACCCTTTCCTGATTTGATTGATTTAAAATGCTCACCCACCCTCTCCTTGAGAGGACGAGTAGTTTTTCCCACATAATAAAAGAGGCAGGGACAGAACACCACATGAGAAACAAACTTTGTTTGGCAAGTTATGAAAGCTCTCACCTCCCACTGTAAGCCACCCAGGCGATCGTTAGTGCCCTCCCACATATTCGTACAGAACTTGCAATTGCCACATTTATGGTTGCCTTTTAGACGAGTACTTGTCAACCAATTTCGGGTGGGGGGCGAGCAATATTCGCCCGAATCAAAGTGTCCCCCAATGTTGGTGCTCTCCTAAAAGCTATTCTTGGGTGATCTGGGAAGGCCTTTTGGAGGACTGGGTCCCTCATTACCTACCCCCAGTTCTTCCTAATGACTCGAATCAAGTTTCTAGACATTGGGGTGTAGTCGAAAGTGAAAGTTAAAGTATTTTTCTTCTTGCGGCTCCCAGCACTCCTTGAAAGTAGGGAGTTTCTATTTGTTTTTCTGGCCCTTTCCTGGGCTTCCTCAAGAGAGTTCCTGTCATATTTCCTTGCTTCCAGTCTCGCAGTAAGTTCTTGCGCCTGTAGCTCAAAAGTGTCTAAACTGGAATTATTCAGTCTCAAATGTAAGTACTGGCCGTATGGCAGGGAGGTTTTGACATGCTTAGGATGGAAGCTATGTCTATGAAGCAGGGAGTTTACAGCTGTGTCCTTCCTGTACCCCTCACAGACCAGACTGGCCCCATTAGGTCTAATCCTCAGATCTAAAAAACTGATGGTTAGAGCGCTTATTTCAGATGTAAAGCGCATATTTACCTGATTATCATTGAGGTAACTCATGAAGGCACCAAACTCCTCTATGCCTCCCTGCCATACGACCAGCACATCGTCCACATACCTGGCCCAAGTTTTGATATTCTGCCTGAATGGATTTCTGGGATTTGACACATAGTCTTCTTCCCATGCTCCCAAAAAGAGACCTGCATAGGTACATGCCACAGAGGTCCCCATGGCCGTCCCGGATGTCTGGTGGTACCATCTTCCATCAAACAAGAACGCATTATGCATCAGTATGAACCTTAAACAATCACAAAGAAAATCCTTGTATCCCTCATCTTTGTTCGTTCTGTCCAGGAACATACTGTCATGCTTTTGTTTATGGCTACACTGTTTATCTTTGGCTAAGGAACGGAATAAAATACCGGCGGAATATTTAAAGAGACAGGTGCACAGTAACTCATTATTGTTGATATCTGTTATGACCTATTGCATTCCTGACTATCCCTCTGCTTTCTGATTTGGTACCTACGTATATCTGATTACCTGTTGCCAAACCCTGACTGCCTTGGATACCGAATCAGTCTTCTGCCTTTGTACTTTATCTATCTGTGTGTTGCCGACCTGGCTTGCCCGACCTAGAGAGCTATCTCTTATCCCCTTAAGAGATAGTCTCCAGACCTGCTAGTGACATCCACCATTTAGGTGTCACTCATTCACAGGTCCTTCCTACCTTCACCCTGGGCCTCCACCCCTTTGGAGGTCTCAGGCTGCTGGAAGGTTTTTGTACTTCCCAAAAGGCGGTATCGCCCGTACTGCCAAAGACCACCTGCTCCTCGGGTGGTCTTACTCAAAGTCATTACTGTTGCACCAAACACTCACACTATAAAGGTGTCCAGAGGTTAGTTATACTTGGATTATCGGTGATTCTGCAGATCATCAATAATCAGGTATAATCTGTATTCTTGGTGATACTGCAGATCACCAATAATCAGATTCTCTCTGTGTGCTGACACCGATCGTTACACTTACCCTTACATAAAAACTGTACTTTCTTCCTCTTTAGAGGAAGATACCTCCATGTCTTCTGTCTTTTTCTTGACAGAGACATTCTCATCCTCATCAAATAAATCAATTTCACCATCATCATCGCATTTATCAGACAAAACTTCAAATCTATTTTTTAAATCAATAATTTCTACCTTTTTTAATCTCCTCAATTTTTTCTGTTGCTTTTTTATCAGATAATACACCTCTTCTCCTCCTCCTGCTACTGACTCCTAACAGTTTAGCTCCTTTTATATTTTTACTTTCTATCTTCGTGTTTTGTTTAACTTTATCTTTACCCTTTTTTGGAAAAATATTCACTATTTTCTCCTCCCCTTTTTCTGAGACCTTCTCTTTAACCAAAACTTCATTTTGGCTACCATTTTTGACCATCTCCTTTTCATCTAACTTACTCCCCTCTTTTTCTTTTCCCTTTTTTTTCGCTAGAGGAGATTTCTTTTTCTTCAGAAGAAACATTTTTCCCAATGCCAGAGAATATATTATCTTCCTTGTTAACATTACTGATTTTAAAAACAGAAAGCTGAGAACCATCAGCCGGAAATGAAAACAGAGGAACAGCTGAGGGAACTAGGGAAGGAGGGGGGGGGGAGGAGGTAAAGATTTCAATACCGACAAACCCCCCCGGAACAACAATTGAGGGCTTCATGGCGGTGGATTCTGAACTTGACAACTCCCTATCAGTAGAACTAGTAGAAACAAAAAAGCACAAGGACACCGGGAGCCCGATATCGAGTATTATCGTTGCGTAAGTTGGTCTATTGCAGTAAAAATATACTCACAATTCTGGGTTGCTTTTACGGCAACCACCATCAAAGCATGTGGAGAAGTACCGTCTCCACTCGGCCTTGTCGGTCGCCGTTCCCAGAGGAAAAAAAATACCACTATAAGGCTATAATGATATAACCCCATGTTGTGAGGTATTATTTAGTACAAAACACTGTGGGAGGCGCCCTTACATATCAGGATATATAGCACAACATAAAAATATCTCGAAGGAAAGCGTGATATGTCTTACCTGGTACGAAAACTCAAACACATAAGGTAGTAGAATTCGAATTTATTTATAGCACTAGGGACAACGCGTTTCGCGACCACAAGTCGCTTCTTCAGGTCAAATAACGTGCTTCGGAAAAACAAGAACAGGATGGCGCTCAGACTAAAACATCTTGCTTCATAAAGATTAAAACAACAGTGTAATAACATAAAAATACTATATTTCTAACCTATTTCACTAATTGGGGCATATGCGCCCATTATGCAAGTATAAAAATATATCTATCCAATTCCGGCGAATAAATTCAATATACATCTCCTATACATAAATCCTAGATACATCCTAGGTGCAAATCAAACATATCTCAGTGTGGCCTGAGATTTGACTCCTAAATAGTTAAATAACAATATAGAACTCATAATGTGTGGGATTACATTAGCCGTACCCCCCTAGTCGCCTAATGCCCAGTTAATCATGAGAAATTCTATAAAATTTACATAGATAAAAACATGTATAAACCATACATAAAAACATACATAGGCAACACATATATGTGTGTATAAAAACCAGCACCTAAATTCATATGTTAAAATTTGGTCCACACTGTAGTTATATGTATCTCCATTATTCTAACTAAAATAGTACTCGGATAGGTATGGGTCGGATTAATATATGTAGCTAAAAGGGGTTAACATTACCGGATAGAAGCTCCAGTATTGTAATTGCAACTAGTGTTATGACAGAGGCAGGCAAGTGATATAGCGTGCCCCAGTATGGGGTATAACTTCTGGTTAGGGACCTAGAGTGTATCGGAAAGGTAGGCTATAATCTCTATTCTGAATGGAAGGGTCAGGAGCGGGGCATGGTGTGTACTGCCAAGAGGCAGCTTACCTGTATGTCAGGAATGCTCAGCGTGGGCGCCATGCGTGCGGACCGCTGTAAGCAGGGGAGGACTGGCCAGGGGGGATGGGGGGTGATTTCCCCCCAGGCTGCCTTTCATTTAATGATTTAGGGCTGGTGCATGGCCTGCTGCATTCAGGTTATTGTATAAGGCAATGTGAACCACTAGGTTGGCTGAGGGAAATAAAAGTCCAATTAGCAATTAGAGGGCGGGAAAGTAAATATACACAGAACGATGCAGAGCAGAGGCTTGCCTGGAGGGTCCATGGGAAAAAAAACTCTGTCTGCTCTCTTACCATCATAGCTCCCAACTTTCCCTCTTTTGAAGGGACTCTCTGGATATAAGTGTGTGTGGGGGGACCATTTGGGCTGAGGCTGCCATGAGCATGGGCCTCTAGTTTGTGTTTTCTTCCCAGGCCAAAAGGTCCCAGTCCTCCCCTGGCTGTAAGGCTGTTTAAAGGCTACCTAGCCGCGGCCAATGTGCCCGTACGGGCGGAAGTTCGGGACTTCCGTGACGTCACATCCGGTCTAGTGGTGCGTCACCTCCTGAGGGAGTGTATGGATAGCGGCCATCTTGTGTGTGGCTGTCACCTTACGGTGGCCATGTTGGTGAGGGCAGCTGGCTGTCAGTATAAACCGGGTCGCAGCCAGGATGTAATAAGAAGCGGCTATTTAGGTTGGCTACATATGGATACACCGGATGGTGGCCATGTTGCAGGGGGCCAGTGAGGCACTCCATATGTAGCCAACCTAAATAGCCGCTTCTTATTACATCCTGGCTGCGACCCGGTTGTGACCCGGTTGTGACGTCACGGAAGTCCCGAACTTCCGCCCGTACGGGCACATTGGCCGCGGCTAGGTAGCCTTTAAACAGCCTTACAGCGGTCCGCACGCATGGCGCCCACGCTGAGCATTCCTGACATACAGGTAAGCTGCCTCTTGGCAGTACACACCCTGCCCCACTCCTGACCCTTCCATTCAGAATAGAGATTATAGCCTACCTTTCCGAAACACTCTAGGTCCCTAACCAGAGGTTATACCCCATACTGGGGCACGCTATATCACTTGCCTGCCTCTGTCATAACACTAGTTGCAATTACAATACTGGAGCTTCTATCCGGTAACGTTAACCCCTTTTAGCTACATATATTAATCCGACCCATACCTATCCGAGTACTATTTTAGTTAGAATAATGGAGATAAATATAACTACAGTGTGGACCAAATTTTAACATATGAATTTAGGTGCTGGTTTTTATACACACATATATGTGTTGCCTATGTATGTTTTTATGTATGGTTTATACATGTTTTTATCTATGTAAATTTTATAGAATTTCTCATGATTAACTGAGCATTAGGCGACTAGGGGGGTACGGCTAATGTAATCCCACACATTATGAGTTCTATATTGTTATTTAACTATTTAGGAGTCACATCTCAGGCCACACTGAGATATGTTTGATTTGCACCTAGGATGTATCTAGGATTTATGTATAGGAGATGTATATTGAATTTATTCGCCGGAATTGGATAGATATATTTTTATACTTGCATAATGGGCGCATATGCCCCAATTAGTGAAATAGGTTAGAAATATAGTATTTTTATGTTATTACACTGTTGTTTTAATCTTTATGAAGCAAGATGTTTTAGTCTGAGCGCCATCCTGTTCTTGTTTTTCCGAAGCACGTTATTTGACCTGAAGAAGCGACTTGTGGTCGCGAAACGCGTTGTCCCTAGTGCTATAAATAAATTCGAATTCTACTACCTTATGTGTTTGAGTCTTCGTACCAGGTAAGACGTATCACGCTTACCTTCGAGATATTTTTATGTTGTGCTATATATCCTGATACGTAAGGGCGCCTCCCACAGTGTTTTGAACTCCCTATCAGGGACAACCTCAGCATTCTCTTCTTCCAAAATTTTCTCCATCTCTTTATGGACCTCTTCATCCATATTAGCCCATGTCTCAGGACACTGCGAACATGGATGTCCCATCTTTAAACATACACTACACCTAATTTCTTTGCAATCCTTTGCTAAGTGACCTAACGCATAACATCGCAAACATTTTAACTCCTTACAGGATATACTGTAATGACTCCTAGAGCCACACTTGTAGCATGCATGGGATTGCCCGATAGAAGAACATCACTCTGTATCTCCCTATAAACACAGAATTGGGTATGTGTTTTACCACATTCCCCGTACGATCCAACCTAACCATCAGCTCCCAAACACCCCCACAGATCCCGAATTCGTCCATCACCTTCACTGGAGCACTCAAAGGTACTCCATAGTTCTTAATCCATACCAGTAAATCATGCACAGGTATGGACTCATTCGGGACCACGATAGTCACCTTCTTGTCCAGCGACCGCCCGGACACAGTCTGGGGAGACAGACCCTTCCATTCATCACTCGCCTTCCAAATCTTTTCGTATTTCTCCCAGAATGTGTCAAGGCCCGTCGGGGACAAGAAGCTGACATCGAAGAAAGAGGGGGGGTTTCAAGAGCCAGAATAGCATAGAAGCCCATTTTTAACAACAACTGTATAAATGTTTTACGGTTATAAGTAATACCATCATCACCTGAATAACATATTCTCACTAAATTACTACAATTTTTCGAAGACATTCTATCTTCATCATTAAAGCTTGTACCATTACTTGTAACATTAGGCTTTCTTTTCAGCATTTGAGCATATGACACAGCACCTGCTTTTTTTGGTTCTGATTCTGTTCCACTCACCCCCCCCTACTTTCTGATTTTACTGCTGTTTTTCCACCACCACAGAAACATTTGATTTATTTTTCTCCTGATCTCAGGGCAGCCATCAGGGGGGTACAAGAGGGACAGTAGTATGGGGCCTAGGAAGGGTCTGGGGCCCAAACACTGGCAGTGCCATTCGAGCCTCTGTTGGCAATTATTCTAACGTGGCATAACAGGAGTTTTGTGGTCATCTCCCTCTTACCTGCTGTGTGATTGGTGAACATGCACCAATGCAGGGGGGAGGGAGTTATGAGCGACAGGAAAGTTTCTTTGACTCTACCCCACATACCGTGGCTCTGCCCCCACACAATCTGGCTATCAGATTATTTGGCATGAGGGGGGCCCTGTATGTTTGCCAAGTATGGGGCCCAGAAAATTCTGATGGCGGCCCTGCCTGATCTTCCACCCTCCCTCCTTCCAAATTCTCCTCTATAGTCCTCACCATCTTCTTCTTCCCTCCCTCACCTCCCACACCATCATCAGAATCTCCCCTCTATTTCCCTCCTTTCCCACCAAGCTTCTGTTCGCCCACCCCCAAATTCCTCTGTTGCGCCCCTTTACCTGCTTGACCCTGCCTTGTCCCACTATCTGGCTATGCACCCCCTTAAATTTCTTTTTATTTACAGGGTTGATCCTGCCACCAGGGATGCTCGGGTAGTGCTTTTTATTACCTGCTCGGATCCGGGTACCCAGATATCCAGGTCCGGATCTGGGTATCCGGACCTTGCGGATATCCGGATCCGAGCCGGATATCTGACCAAATTACCCGCGGGTACCCGACCTATTCGGAAGTGTCCTGAAGTGTCCAGAAGTGCCCTTTAAATAGCTTTAAAATGGTTTTTAGGGTAAATGATGCATGTAGCATCATGTTTTTTTTTTAAAGGGAAATACTAATTAATTATTTGGTGGACGTAAAACGAAAAAAAAAAAAAAAGCTGTCAATTAACATCAGGACTAGGTTCCAGACAGTGGTCGTGCAGCCCACATTGTGTCCAAAGTCCAATCGAACAACTGGGACATGACAGTTTTCAGCCCAGACACCTCCAAAAAAATGACACCGCAATTGTGTTTTGGGTTGAATATAGGTGGCGGTATCAGCAGCAGTGGCCTGTGGCACCGTGGCGGCCAGATTGGGGAGGTGAAGATTCTCCTGCGGCCAGAATGGGATGCTGCGGCTTTTCTCCCTGTGGCGGTTGGGGGTTGAGTGGTGCGGCTGGTGGTAGCGGCAGAAGGATGTGGTGGGTCCCGCATTCTACGGCCACTGTCTGCAATGCTGATCCTCCATGCCAAACCTACCGACGCATCCTCCTCCTCAGAGTCAGAGCTGACATCCCCATCCTGTGGATGGTAGTCACGGTCCTTCATCCCATCATCAACATCATACCCCCCCCTCCTCAAACTCCTTGCGGCTAACAGCCCTGAGTACAATCGCGACGCCTGGAGCGAAAAGCTCGCTGACTGAGGGTAGGCTGCCTGCTGGGGTCGACACTGAAACGGCAGACCTTCTGAGGGTGGCTGTAATGTTGCTCCCTGTCCTCTTGCCCTTGCTGCCCCTCCCCCAGCTGCCGGTGCCAGCAGACATAGTACAACTTATACGTGATGATGTCACCAGATGATGTGGGGTACTTTTACTTTAATAAAATCGGGGTTGGACTTTACATCAAATCAGCATGGAGTGACAGACCGCAGAGTAGAGGACAGACAGTGCACACTGTGTTATGGTGGCGGCCTGGCGGGTACACACGGTGCATTCCTGCACTCGATTTCTCGCTCGATTCACGTCAACTCGATTATTTCCGACATGTCCGATTTGCATTTCGATGGATCGTTAGGTCGATTTGGCATACTTTACATGCGAATCGACCTAACGATCCATCTAAACGCAAATCGGACATGTTGGAAATAATCGAGTCGACGGGAATCGAGCGGGAAATCGAGTGTGGGAACGCACCGTGTGTACCCGCCAGGCCGCCGCCATAACAACTAACTGCAGTACTAACTACAATACAATAACACAGTAATCCTCCTATTCCCCATACTGTCCTGCTGGCCTACACAGACACAGACAGGACCTAACTGAGTGAATGAAAGCAAACTAGCTAGCTAAAAAAACAATAGAACAATAGCGTAGTGAAGATGTCTAGCACTCAAAGCTTTAGGTTTATCACTGTATACAGCACTTGCTAAGCCAGCACTGGAGCAAGTCTGTCAGTGACCAGCCAGCCACACAAGCAAGGACGATCTGTCTCATCATGCCAGCCCTCCTTGCTATACAGGGGGGCTGGCCAGGGTTCCCTTCTGTGATTGGGTGCCAGGACTTAGGCTGGTAGGCCTCTGATTGGCTCAATGAGGTCAGGTGGGGCTGGCCAGGGTTCCCCTCTGTGATTGGTTGCTAGGGCTTCTGCTGGGAGCCCTCTGATTGGCTGAATGACATCATCTCCTTACTAGTTACACTATCCGGATCCGGATATCTGGACGGATACCCGCGGGTATCCGGATTATGCAGCTAGCTATCCGGATAGAATCCGGATAGTGGTATCCGGATAGTGGCCCAGGTATCTGGATCCGACCCGGATAGCGGAAAAATTGTCGGATACCTGGGTTTACCCGGGTACCCGAATCCGGATGAGAATCCCTGCCTGCCACTAAGGGTGTCTTCCTGTGGCTGGGCAGCACTGGCCACTGTTTCGCCGCACTGATCCCCGCCGCACTGATCCCCTTCTTCTCCGGACTACCAGAATTGACGCAAGCGTCACTTCCAGTTTCACTGCACGCGTCATGTGCCGCATTTTCTGCCATTTTGGAGCTAGGCAAGCCCTGCAAGCGATAAGGCACCTGTGCAGAGGCTCCCCAGCCACACCATCCTCCATTTTGAAAATGGGCATGCCCTGCTGCAGGTGATGAGACGCCACTGCAGAGGCACCTCTAGCCACAGAAAAACCCTTCACAGATTGCATAGCCTGCATATCAACCCCTAATGGGGACTTTAAAACCACACCATTTTGCATATAATTGACTTCTTCAGGACCTATGCGCTGTCCAAAAGAACTGACGGGATGAAACAAACGGGGAAGCAACCAGAGGGAAAGGATTAGAAACAGTAGAATAATTGACATGAGGATTTAAATTTTGTGACACAAAAGGAAAAAAAGGAGAGAGTTGGTAAAAAGGAAAATTGCTTTGCACAAATTGCTGATTTGAATATACTCCATTCATATTGCCAGAAAAAAACTGATACTGATTAGGAAATTGCTGCACATTAGAAGAACTGTACTGAAAAGGAACATTATTAATTGACATTTGCAAATGCGCATGATTCTGCAAAGATTGCATGGCTAATTGATTGCTTAATGCAGCCGACTGAGAAAATCCTCCATCTACTTTAACACCTGAGCTCTGCAAAGATGTTCCAGATGCACTTATTCCAACAGTTTGCATTGAAACACTTTCTTCCTCCATACATTCTTCTGTCATCTTAGACTGTCCTTGTGCCTTAAACCTTTGTTGATTCTTTAACCTTCCTGGCGATAAGCCTGAGCTGAGCTCGGGCTATGCCGCGCAGGAGGATTTCTCAGGCCCTGCTGGGCCGATTTGCATAATATTTTTTTTGCTACACACAGCTAGCACTTTGCTAGCTGCGTGTGCACAACGATCGCTGCTGCTCTGCGCCGATTCACCACTACTCGCCGCGCCCCCCCCTTCCAGACCCCATGCGCTGCCTGGCCAATCAGTGCCAGGCAGAGCTGAGGCGTGGATCAGGACTCCCTTTGACGTCACGATGTCGATGACATCGGTGACGTCATCCCGCCCATTGCCATGGCGACGGGGGAAGCCCTAATGGAAATCCCATTCAGAACGGGATTTCCGGACGAGCTTGATCACCGGAGGCGATCGAAGAGGGTAGGGGGATGCCGCTGCACAGCGGCTGTCATGTAGCTAGCGCTAGGCTAGCTACATGATTAAAAAAAATAAATTAAAAAAAATAGTGCAGTGCTGCCCCCTGGCAGTTCTAATTAACCGCCAGGAGGGTTAACCCTTCTGAAAACATACCACCACTCTTTTCTAATTCCTTCAACTGTTTCTCTTGCTCCATAATTTGCATATTCAACTTCATCAACTGTGAG
Organism: Hyperolius riggenbachi; assembly: GCF_040937935.1. Classification (NCBI taxonomy): domain Eukaryota; kingdom Metazoa; phylum Chordata; class Amphibia; order Anura; family Hyperoliidae; genus Hyperolius; species Hyperolius riggenbachi. The sequence continues at coordinate 397,653,213 of NC_090647.1, read as the reverse complement.
TTCGATTTCAAAAAGGATGGCTTCCAAGCCTGTCCATATTTTCTGATATGCTTTTTAAGTTCAAAACGTAAATTTTTATGAGTCTCTTGCACCTTATTCACCTCCTGGTGCCATGCGACCACAGTACTTACATTTCTTTCAACAGACCCACTGCCACCAGCCACATGAGCCTCCATCTTGGAGGACAGGGATGCTTTCCTCTGGCTCAGGCCCCCCAGACCCTTCCAGCCCAGGGGAGCCTAAACACACCCAGAAAGTCCTTCTCCCCTACTCACGCTCTCCGCCTTGACAGTCCTAGGTCTTGGTAAAGGAATTCAGATGAAGATTCACTCCAGCAGCTGGAAGCTGCAGGAGCTCTGCTAGAGAGATCCTCTCCCTAGCTCTGCCTGACACTGACTGATCTCCAGTGGGCGGAGACATAACAACAGAGTTGTCAGTGGACCTGGACAGTGTGAACGCAGACTTTAGTAGCGACTAAGTCAGAAGGTCAAAGCGGCCGGTCAGTGCGGCAGCACAGAAGGACCATGGCAACTCACTGTTAGTAGCACAGTGTAATAGTGCTGCCCAAAATATTAGATGCATCAGTGGACCTGGGCAGTGTGAACGCAGAGTGTAGTAGCGACTGAGTTAGGAGGACAAAGCGGACGGTCAGTTCAGCAGCACAGAAGGACCATGGCAACTCACTGGTAGTAGCACAGTGTAATAGTGCTGCACAAAAAATTACATGCGTCAGTGGACCCGGGCAGTGTGAACGCAGAGTGTAGTAGCGAGGCAGTGTGAACGCAGAGTGTAGTAGCGAATGAGTCAGGAGGACACAGCGGATGGTCAGTTCGGCAGCACAGAAGGACCATGGCAACTCACTGGTAGTACCACAGTGTAACAGTGCTGCCCAAAAAATTAAATGTGTCCGGTGACCCAGGCAGTGTGAACGCAGAGTGTAGTAGCGACTGAGTCAGGAGGACAAAGGGGACGGTCAGTTCGGCAGCACGGAAGGACCATGGCAACTCACTGGTAGTACCACAGCCGAAAAATAAACCAAGGTAGGCAGGTAGTATTTTTCTTTAGAAAGGCAGGCATGGTTAACACATTGCAGCAGCCACTTCATGTTCCCCTGTGTCCGACAATAGGGGCCAAGAACTCACCTTCCACCCAAGCTTGGTTGATTTTCAGGAAGGTGAGTTTGTCCAGAGGCGTGGGAGAGACGAGAGCGCTTCTCAGTGACCACGTGACTGGCCGCACGGAAGCATCTCTCAGAGAGGACACTGGAAGGGGGGCAGGACAGGTGTTCCAGGGCATACTGGGCAAGTTCCCTCCAGATGTCCAGTCTCTTGACCCAGTACTCCAAGAGGTCCACGGGTCTGTCGGTGTCATTGAGCCCGCTGAATGATCCCATGTAGTCAGCCACCATGCTGGTTAGTCTCTGCTGGTGCTGGGTGGAGGTGGATGCTGTGGCTGGCACCTCTGCTGTGGGCTGCTGCACTGCTTACAGGTTCTTGCTTAGGCTCTTCAGATCTCCGGGGCGCCAGTTGCTGCTGCTGGTGGTAGTTGTTGTGCTGCTGGTGGTGATGTCAGGCACCTGCTGCTGGGTTGGCAGAGCAGTTACAGTGGGGGAGTATGCTTTACTGTACCTACTGTATGCAACGGTAATGCATCGTTCCACCTTTTTTGCGCTGCGTTGTAATGCTGCATTGTAACTTTAATGTCGCATTACAGACTAACTAGGAGCTTGCTGGTTAGTCTGTACCTCTGGGTGTTTCAAGCCCTACTCCATAGAGCCAAATTAATCCATGCCATGCACTGATGAGGATCAACCAATCTGAAACAGTCTGTATGCATGTTGGATTATTATGGCTCTGTACAAATTAACAAGCTGACACATCATTGCATTCCAGCGGATCTGGAGATGTGTTTACCTTTTAAGGGCAACAATGGTTAATTTGCATATATTCAGCAGTGATGCACTGGGGGTCATCTCGGAGCTCACTCCAACCCTAATTATTGCACATTTTTTTCTGTTTTAAGAAAGCTAACGTTTGTTTTCCATAGCATTTTAATAAAGGGGGCTTTTAGGACCATTGTAGCCCCTTACCCACTCCAATGAGTTCTGGTTCACCATGAACTTGCTGGTTAGTCTGCAAATCCAGCAGAGCATCTGCCCTGGTTGGTTCGGTTACCATCTGAGTTAAAGGATACCCAAAGTGACATGATGAGATAGACATGTGTATGTACAGTGCCTAGCACACAAATTACTATGCTGTGTTCCTTTTTTTCTTTTTCTTTCTGCCTGAAAGAGTTAAATATCAGATATGTAAGTGGCTGACTCAGTCCTGACTCAGACAGGAAGTGACTACAGTGTGACCCTCACTGATAAGAAATCCCCCTTTTTACCTCTATCTTGCTCTCAAAAGCCATTTTCTGCTAGGAAAGTGTTTTATAGTTGGAATTTCATATCAGTGAGGTTCACACTGTAGTCACTTCCTGTCTGAGTCAGCCACCTACATAACTGATATTTAACTCTTTTAGGCAGAGAAAGAATAAAAGGAACACAGCATAGTTATTTGTGTGCTAGGCACTGTACATACACATGTCTATCTCATCATGTCACATGTCGCTTCAGGTATCCTTTAAGTACAGTAATTGTCTTGCAGTGTTGATATAAATCTGCCACTTTTACTAGAGCGAGTGGCCTCAATTTCCTAGTTAATGTCTGGATAATTGAAATCACCCATAATTATGATCCCGTTTTTGCTAGCAGCTTTTTCAATCTGCTGCAATAATTGCTCTTCCTCTATTTAATTTATGTGTGGAGGTTTATAACAGACCCCAAATAGAGATTTTGGGTTTGCGGACACCGAACTCAAACTTCTGTAAAAGGTTGAGTTTGCAGAAACCAGGTGAACCGTTTTAGACTTCAATGGGCAGGCGAATTTTAAAACCTACAGAGACTGTTTCTGGCCACAAAAGTGATGGAAAAGTTGTTTCAAAGGGTCTAACACCTAGACTGTGGCATGCCAGAGGGGGATCAATGCCAAAAGTCCCACCAAAAATTACAGAGTTGATGCAGAGTCGGGTTTTAACCCATAAAGGGCAAAAATCACAGTACATTCCTACATTGGAGGAATAAAGGACTGCTTTAAAATGTCCGGATTGTGTTCACGTGGTGGTAGTGTAAGGGTTATGTCCGCTTCACACTGACAGAGCAAACGCTGCATTTACTGAGATTGAGCGCTAACAGGTCTGTAAGACCCTTAGGTGTGTGGTGCTGCATGTGCACTCAACTGAACGGAGAAGCGTGGGCGTGTAGCATAGTCCATGATGGGAAGTTATTAATAAAACTGTACAATGGAACCAGTCTGCAACCTAATTATTATATTTTTTTATTTTGGCTTATTTGTGAACTCCTCTGTGCTAGTTACGTGACCATTAGAGATGGCCCGAACTGTTCGCCGGCGAATGGGAACGGTGAACTTCCGTGGTTCGCGATCACGGAGAACCGTGAACTTTTTTGGGTAGTTCGATTCGCCCCCATAGTGCATCATTAGGATCAACTTTGACCCTCTACATCACAGTCAGCAGGCACATTGTAGTCAATAGGCTACACTCCCTCCTGGAGCCCCACCCCCCCTTATAAAAGGCAGGCAGCGTCAGGCATTAGACTCACTCGTGTGCCTGCAGTAATTAGAGTAGGGAGAGCTGCTGCTGCAGAGAGAGCTATAGGGAAAGCTTAGTTAGGCTCTTGTAGGCTTGTTAGCTTGCTCCTTGGTGATTCTTATGGCTAAAAAAGCACCCCTTTTGAGAGCTAATCTTGTTCTTGTGATCTATTTTCTTTTTGTGTGGCCCACTTGCATTATATACAGCCCTGTCAGTTGCAGATGGCCTTTGGCACCTTAATTCCTACTGTGCCACTGCCACCAGCGTTACTCCAAGTACCACATCCGCTACATTTGACTCTTCGCAGAAGTTATTTGGTGGGGAAATCACTGATTCACAGCCATTATTGTTACAACAAGATGAAGGTGCTAAGCAAGTTACACCACCTCATATGTCTGAGTTAGGCGACACTATGGACGTAAGGTGTGAGGAGGAGGAGGATGATGAAGTACCTGCTGTTGGTGCAGTTTTGGAGGTGTTTGATACAAGCGAAGCTGGGGTGATGATTACGATGATACGGATGACACGTGGGTTCCCAATAGAGGAGATGAACAGAGGGACAGTTCAGAGGGGGAGTCAGAGAGGAGTAGGAGGAGACAAGTTCGTGAAAGAAGCAGGGGGAGCTCTTCATTAGAAACAGCTGGTGGCAGTGTCAGACGTCATGTATCGCCACCTATGGACAGCCAGCCAAAATGCCCTTCAACGTCAGCTGCAGATGCCACCATAGTGCGCACACCCCAGGGTGGCTCAGCAGTGTGGACATTTTTTAGTGTGTATGCCAAAGATCAGAGCAACGCCATCTGTATTCTCAGCCACCAACAATTGAGCCAGGGAAAGGCCAACACCCACGTAGGGACAACTGTCTTATGAAGGCACATGTAGAAAAGGCACAAACTGAAATGGGAAGACCACCTGAGCAAAAGCAACACATAAAAGCAAAGCCACCCTCCTTCTCCTCTTCCTCCTTCAGGTGCACCATCTTCAGCCACCTCCTCCCTTGCACCTTCACAATCACAGCCAACCTCCTCCACTCCGCCTCTCACCTTGAGCGGCTCCTGCTCCTTTGCCCACAGCAGCAGCCAGGTGTCTGTGAGGGAAATTTTTGAGCGTAAGAAGCCAATGTCTGCCAGTCACCCCCTTGCCCGGCGTCTGACAGCTGGCTTGGCGGAACTGTTATCCCGCCAGATGTTACCATACCAGCTGGTGGACTCTGAGGCCTTCTGAAAATTTGTGCCCACTGGGACACCGCAGTGGAAGATACCAGGCCGCAATTATTTCTCAAAAAAGGCGATGCCCAAACTGTACCATGGAGTAGAAAGGCAAGTGGTGTCATCTCTGGCACACAGGGTCAAGGGTCCATCTGACCACGGATGCCTGGTCTGCCAAGCACGGTCAGGGCAGGTACATTACTTACACAGCCCATTGGGTCAACCTGGTGACTGATGGCAAGCAGGGAGTAAGTGGCTGTGCAGCGGACCTAGTTGTGACACCTCCACGGCTTTTGCAGGCAGGCCTGCTGCCACCTCCTCTCCTTCTCCTCCTACTCCTCTTGCTACATCCTCTTCGCTGTCATCGTCCTCCTCCTTGCCTGAGTGGCAGCAGAACTCTACTGGTGCTGCGATCTCCTCTACAGCTACACAGCCCCAGCTCCCCAGGGCCTATGCTGCATGCAGAGGCGGCCTTAGAGTATGCGGGGCCTGGGGCGAGTGTCATACGCGAGGCCTAGAGCCATAAGTGTAGGCCGTGTACCATACCACCATGCTCACAGGCTTGTCCACCTCTAATGCAGTACTCCTTATTATTGTTTAAAAACAATTAAGTTCGTTAAAGGCCATTGGGCCAACCAATATACAGGGGATGGGTACTAATCTGGCTGGGGCGCTAAGGATAGGTAAAGGCTGGCTGGGGAATTGGGATAGGTACAGGCTGGCTGGGGAGCTAGGGGTGTGTACCAGACTGGCTGGGGATAGGTGCTAGGCTGACTGGGGAGTGTGTCTGGATAGAGATACAAAGTTTGTATCTCTATCCAGATATGCTTCACAGCCAGCCTAGTACCCATCCCCAGCCAGCCTAGTACTCTTCCCCAGCTCCTCAGTCAGCCTAGAAACCATCCCCAGCTCTCCAAGGTAGCCTAGCACCCATCTTCAGCTCACCCAGAAGAACAGGGTTCTCAGTGCGAGCGCAGCAAGGCATGACCATGGGCAGGGGCGCCTCTAGCCAAATGCAATCTTATTGGCAGCAGACCCCACAAGTGCTATGAGATTGGCAGCAGACCCCACAAATGCAATCTTATTGGAAGCAGACCACACAAATGCAATCTTATTGGCAGCAGACCCCACAAATGCAATGAGATTGGCAGCAGACACCACAAATGCAATGAGATTGGCAGCAGACCCCACAAATGCAATCTTATTGGCAGCAGACTCCACAAATGCTATGAGATTGGCAGCAGACCCCACAAATGCAATCTTATTGACAGCAGACCCCACAAATGCAATCTTATTGGCAGCAGACCCCACAAATGCTATGAGATTGGCAGCAGACCCCACAAATGCAATGAGATTGGCAGCAGGCCCCACAAATGCAATCTTATTGACAGCAGACCCCACAAATGCAATCTTATTGGCAGCAGACCCCACAAATGCTATGAGATTGGCAGCAGACCCCACAAATGCTATGAGATTGTCAGCAGACCCCACAAATGCAATCTTATTGGCAGCAGACCCCACAAATGCAATCTTATTGGCAGCAGACCCCACAAATACTATGAGATTGGCAGCAGACCCCACAAATGCTATGAAATTGGCAGCAGACCCCACATGCTGGTGATGCTCACTCACCAGGCCAGGCATGACAAACATGGTGAGTCGCAGTGAAGGTGCCATCAGCGACTTGATCCCGTTTACCTTCTTCCTGGAGCGCGCCGTGCGTAGAGTGGTGGATCAAGCTGTGGATGAGCGTGAACAGGAACAGGAGGAAGAGTTGTGGGATCAATTCTCATCAGAACCAGATGTTTCCTCAACACCTTTGGCAGCACAGAGGGGGGAGGAGGAGGAAGAGTCATGTGTGGAAGAGGAGTCAGATGATGAGGAAGGGGTTTTTTTTGTTTTTTTTTGAGGAGGAGGCAGCAGATGACCAACAGCAGCAAGCGTCGCAGGGGGCTTGTGCTGCTCAACGCTCCCGTGGTATTGTTCGTGGCTGGGGGGAAAAAGAGAACTTACCTGACATCACTGAGGTAGAGCAAGAGGAGTTGGATAGTACGTCTGGATCCAACTTTGTGCAGATGGCGTCTTTCATGCTGTCCAGCCTGTTGACGGACCCCTATATAAAAAAAAACTCAAGGGGAATGAGCTGTACTAGGTGGCCACGCTACTAGACCCTCGGTATAGGCTGACATGTTACCAACTCACATGAAGGCAGAAAGGATGCTGCACATGCACAACAAGCTGGCAACTATGCTTTACAGTGCTTTTAAGGGTGATGTCACAGCACAATGGAATAAAGGTACCACTGCCAGTAAACCTTCTCCCATGTCCACGCAGGCAAGGACAGGACGCTCTAGTGATCTCATGGTGATGTCGGACATGCGGACATTCTTTAGTCCAACGCCTCACCTTAGCGCTTCCGGATTCACCCTCCACCAATGCCTCGACCGGCAGGTAGCCGACTACCTGGCCTTAAGTGTGGATGTAGACACTGAGCAGCAATGAACCCCTGGACTACTGGGTGCGCAGGCTAGACCTGTGGCCAGAGCTGTCACAATTTGCCATCCAACATCTGTCTTGCCCTGCCTCAAGCATCCGGTCAGAAAGGACCTTCAGTGCAGCTGGAGGCATTGTCACTGAGAAGAGAAGTCGCCTAGGTCACAAAAATGTTCAGTACCTCACCTTTATCAAAATGAATGAGGCATGGATCCCGGAGGGTTACTGCCCGCCCGAAGACTAAGTCTGTCCCCACACACAGCATCTCTGTCTGCACGCCGTGTGACTGGCTGCCTGCTTCAAGACTAAGTCGGTCCCCACACAGTATCTCTGCCTGCAGGCCCCTTGACTGCCACCACCAACAGGGTCCACCAGGATTCCAGGCGGATTCCTGAATTTTTAAGGCTGCTGCTATAATAATTTTTCTGGTACGTGTACATGCCTGCCTAATTTTTCTGGCTGCACTGCAGCTGCAACAACAAAACAAAAGGCATGTACATGTGTCAATTTCCCTTCGTGATTGTTATCTTGCGTATCAGAATGAAGCAATGACCGCCGGCTATATGAGTGTGTTGGGGGGCACACCTGACCCCAGAAGATAGATAATAAGGTCGTTGCTTCATTGTGGACAGACCAAAGTCGATCAGCTGGACACTCAGTCACTGTTGTTCTGTCATTCATCTACCTCAGCCCGACCATATGGGCTTGAAAACCACCATCACCTGCACTCTGGCCATGGTGCGCACCAGTCCAGCACGGCCCTCACTACACTAACAGCTGTTTGCGGTGCGTTACACAGTGAGTTTGGTCTGTCAGTGTGAAGCAGTACACTAATTACACTACCTGATTGATGTATACACATGCAAGATGTTTTAAAGCACTTTAGGCCTCCAATTTAGCAATAAAATGTGATTTCTGCCCTTAAAACGCTGCTGTGCGTCAAATGTTGATTTTTCCCGGGGAGTTTTGGCATGTATCCCACTCCGCCATGCCCCCCTCCAGGTGCTAGACCCCTTGACACATCTTTTCCATCACTTTTGTGGCCAGCATAAATGTGTCTAGTTTTCATAGTTCGCCTCCCCATTGAAGTCTATTGCGGTTCGCAGAAGTTCGCATGTTTGCGAACTTTTGCGGAAGTTCACGGTTCGCGAACTGAAAATAGGAGATTCGAGCCATCTCTAAAGGACAGCAGAGGGTGACGTGGCTTAAGAAGCTGGACCAGGAGAAAAGTGGTTTAGACTTTGGGTGCAGATTCTCCTCATGTGTTGCTCCCATTAGGTGTTTGGAGCTTAGGTGTCTTATCAAAACAGTTGTACCTAGGTGGGTATTGGACTTCCCCCGAGAGTCTTGTGGCACAGGTTGCAAATAGCTTTGCTTTTGTCAGAGGCAGACACACACAAAAAATTGCCACAGTTGTGAGCTTTGAGTTGATGGCATTCTGCTGGTGGTGGTGGAAGTAACAGCAGAAGTTAGTGGGCGTGTTGGCTGGCTGACCCCAGGTGCCATTGCATGCTGTGTGGCAGTGCCACTAGCTCCTTTTGATGATCTCCCCCTGCTAGTTACAAAAACTCATCTCCTCCTCCTCTCTGTCTCCTCATCTGTCCCCTATTCTTCATCTCTTCTTGCGGGCGCCCATGTGATATCCATGGACACATCATCATCATTCATATCATCAACTGCTTCACTTGTACCAGACACCTCCAAAAAGGCACCAACAGTTACTACACCGTCATCATGACACCTTACGTCCATGTGTGTACTGACGCCTGACTGAGACATATCAGGTGGTGTAACATCCTTATCGCCCTCATCCTCTGACAATAATGGTTGTACATCACTTAATTTATCACATGAATGTGTGAATAACTCCTCTGACATATCAAGTGGAGCAGCTTGTAAGGATTCTCAGGTCTGCCTGTCATTGCAGCGATTAAGCTAGCAATTAATTTCATCCCTTTTGCATATGCATGTGTCAGGGCTCTCTGCAGCTGCAGACATCAGCTAACAGCAGGGCTGATCCTATTTGCATATGCATGGGAGTGTTCCATCACCTGCAGGGTAACTGCTCAATTAGTGGAAGCATTTAGCATCCTGAGTTCCCATCACGCTTTGCTGGTGAACAGTGATGCTCGGATGGAGGTCGTGATCATGACTTGTGATTGCACAACCATTTTTCAGCTATCCGCCACGGGTATTCGTCGCCTTGGATCAATTGTCATTCACAAAAATCCGCTCCGGCAGACCGTGAATGAACGCATTCACGCTCGTGAAAACGGCGCAGAACTCGTGGTTAGGTCGTGAATAGTGGAAGTAGGCGGAAGTGACTTCCCTGGCCCAATTAGAGGCCCTCAGCCAGGCCCTAGCAACCAATCACGGTAGGGGAGGCTATGCCCTCCCCTACTGCATATAAAGCGGCGGCCATGATGGAAAAGCTCCGTCCTTGCTAGACTCTGGTACTGAGAGGATCATCTCCAGGCCATTGTTCCTTCAGCAAGCACGTTTTCTGTGTCAAAACCCAGCGTTTTTATTCCTAACAGTGCTCTTATATTGTACTTGTCAGTTGTATTTAGTTAGCTAGCCAGCGAGTCATTGCTGTAGTCAGTGTAGTCAGAGTGTACTGGTGATTAGTGTGTTTAGTGCAGGCAGGCAGGCAGGTTCAGAGTGCTCATTTGTATTCAGCTAGCCAGTCATACACTTCAGCTACTACTTACAGACAGTCACACTGCCACTGCTAGTGCTGGTCATTCAGTAAGTTTCGTGAGTGACATTGTGTACTGTGCTCACTGAAGATCTTGTTGCCAAGGCCCACAAAAACCTCTCTGGGTCTTTTTGGCGTTAGCTACTCTTCCTTCTCCAAGTCACCGCCAAGTGCCATTGGGACTCACCTTCACAGCTGTGATTGCTTAACGTGTATTTCCCTGTTTAAACCCACTTATTACCAATTAATAGCCCCATTTAAAGTGTTGACTTCACTTTAAAATCCATTTTCTCAAAAACAAAAAAGTATTTTGGGAATTTTTTGTGTTTCAGTTGTAGCCCCTTATCACCTTGATAATCCATGCAATTTGGGGGATTGTAGCATGTATGGGGGCTTTGCTATTAATGTTAAAAGAAAATCCAGATCTGGCCGTGGATCCAGCCGTGATTGCCTCATTTACGACCGAAAATCGGCGTCGTAGCGTGGACGCATTTCATAATACGGAACCAATCAAGCCGGAGGCGGATTTTTTTTTAATGACGGCCGTGGTTGCCGAATTCGTGGATCGAGACATCTGAGCATCACTGCTGGTGCATTGCATTGTCTAAGCCTAGCTCAGTGCAGTTAGTCATGTATGTAGTGTCTTGTCATGAGTTCCTGTATCCTTGTTCCTGTTCCGAGTGTTCGGATTCCAAGCCTGTGTTCCTGTTCATGTTCTGAGTACCTGGATTTAATGTCTGTATGCCTGCTCTTGCTCTGAGTATCTGGACTTCAGTTCCTGCATTGTGATGGCCCGAACCTCCGTTCGCGAACTGCATTCACGAACCTCCGCAAACGTTCGTGAACATGCAAACTTTTGCAAACCGCAATAGACTTCAATGGGGAGGTGAACTTTGAAAACTAGAAACATTTATGCTGGCCACAAAAGTGATGGAAAAGATATGTCAAGGGGTCTAACATCTGAGTTTTTGCATGGGGGAGTGGGATAGACGCCAAAAGTCCCAGGGAAAAAAAATCTGGATTTGACGCAAAGCAGCGTTTTAAGGGCAGAAATCGCATTACATGCTAAATTGGAGGCCTAACGTGCTTTAAAACATCTTGCATGTGTATACATCAATCAGGGAGTGTAATTAGAGTACTGCTTCACACTGACACACCAAACTCACTGTGTAACGCACCGCAAATAGCTGTTTGTTGTGTGTTGTGACGGCCGTGCTGGACTGGTGCGCACCATGGTGAGATTGCAGGCGATATATGGACGCCAGGCTGAGGTAGCTCAACGACAGAACAGTGACTGTCCAGCTGATCGAATTTGATCTGTCCACAATGAAGCAACGACCATATTAACTCTGGTGTGCCACCCCACGAGACACTCATATAGCCGGCGGTCATTGCTTCATTGTGATACGCAAGCCCCTTCACCGCGGCAAGGTAACGATCACGAAGGGGAATTGACACCTGTACATGCCTTTTGTTTTGTTGTTGCAGCCGCAGTGCAGCCAGAAAAATTAGGCAGGCATGTACACGCACCAGAAAAATTATTACAGCGGCCGCTATAATTTCAGGAATTCAGGAATCCGCCTGTAGTTCTGGACCCTGTTGGTGGCGGCGGAGAAGGTGGTGGCGAAGAAGGCAGTCAAGCGGCCTGCAGGCAGAGATGCTGTGTGGGGAGCGACTTAGTCATGGGGCAGGCAGTCACACGGCATGCAGGCAGAGATGCTGTGTGTAGGGACTGACTTAGTCTTCGGATGGGCAGTAGCCCTCCAGGATCCATGCCTCATTCATTTTGATACAGGTGAGGTACTGAACACTTTTTTGACTTAGGCGACTTTTCTTCTCAGTGACAATGCCTCCAGCTGTGCTGAAGGTCCTTTCTGACAGGATGCTTGAGGCAGGGCAAAACAGAAGTTGGATGGCAAATTGGGACAGCTCTGGCCACAGGTCAAGCCTGCGCACCCAGTAGTCCAAGGGTTCATTGCTGCTCACAGTGTCTACATCCACACTTATTGTAAAATGAACAGAGCCAAAAGAATTAGATCAATATACAAATATTTAAAAATGCTTTGGAGGCAGTGGTGGACTTACCTTCTTTAAGCAGACACAACAAGCTGTGTATTCAACAAAAGGTATATGTATTGGTACACTCCAGGGGTTAATCACAACGTGTTTCGCAGGCCTAAACCCGCTTCATCAGGCAATAAGGGTAGGAGTACACAACTGGGGATAAAAGGCACATATTGGTGTGTATCCACTAGTACTACACTAGTAATGACCATAGTACTACAACCAGGTTCTTTCTTTCACAACATTTCCCAATAGCGTTTTTAACCATTATAACAAACAAAGACAAACACTTATATAGCAATTTTCTCCTTTCGGGCTCAAAGCGCCAGAGCTGCAGCCACTAGGATGTGCTATATATAAAACCATGGTTTGTTATTATCCATATTTTTATTTCTGTTTGTTTATAGCGTCTTACAGCCCTTTCTTTTTCCCGCCTATTCCCTTTTTTCTAAGGCACAAGTACCTCCTGGCCATCTGCCCATTCATAAGATGGCGCAAGGACACCCTAACACATGCGCATAAACAGCGATAACCGCCCGTAACGTCACCTCCGGCGCCTCTCCTTCTCCTTCAATGCGACACTATTGCCGCATTATACTGCCCCACGCTGCCCTATGTGTGATGTTAGAGCCGTGGATACCCCTTTTTCTCCACGTCTACAGAGAATGACTTCTTAATCCTGAGTGGGGACAGGTTAATCTCCTCACCTGCCTATACAATGGTTGCCTGGAGGTAACCCTGGTTTGTGAGTATAAATTTTACTCTTTTTCACCATATCAATTGCCTTGACTTACTACACTATATTGGGCTCTCGGTTCTCTCTTCACATACATCCACACTTAAGGCCAGGTAGTCGGAAGAGGAGAAGGAGGGTGGCTTTGCTTTTGTGTGCTGCTTTTGCTCAGGTGGTCTTCCCATTGCAGTTTGTGCCTTTTCAGCATGTGCCTTCGTAAGGCAGTTGTCGTGGGTGTTGGCCTTTCCACAGCTCAAATTTTGTGGCAGAGAGTACAGATGGCATTGCTCTGATCTTTGGCATACACACTAAAAAATTGATCCACCCTGGGGTGTGGGCACTATGGTGGCGTCAGCAGCTGACGTTGAAGGGCATGTTGGCTGGCTGTCCATAGGTGGCAATACATGGCGCCACCAGCTGTTTCTGATGACGAGCTCCCCCTGCTTCTTTCAGTAATCGTCTCCTCCTACTCCTCTCTGACTCGCCCTCTGAACTGTCCCCTTGGTCATCGTGTCTCTTAGGATCCCATGTGGCATCCATGGCAGTATCATCATCATAATCATCCTCCAAAGCTTCGCTTGTATCAGACACCTCCAAAACTGCACCAACAGCAGGTACTTCATCATCCTCCTCCTCACACCTTATGTCCATAGTGTCGCATAACTCAGACAATGGAGGTGGTGTAACTTGCTTAGCGCCTTCATCTTGTTTTAACAATAATGGCTGTGAATCAGTGATTTCCTCACCAAATAACTCCTGCGAAGTGTCAAATGTAGTGGATGTGGTACTTGGAGTACCGCTGGTGGCTGTGGAAGATGAGGTGTTCTGTGTTAAATAGTCAACTACGTCCTGACAAATCTTGGGAGTTGATGGGACGGGCCGTCTTCTGAGCACTGTACTTCGGGCCAGGGCCTCACGAAATCATGTCAGCACGACCTCGAACAGACGTGCCAGGTGGCCTGCCTCTGAGTCTGCCCCTACCTCTGCCTGTTTTGTCCATATGGGGGGGAGGGTGAAGTGAAAGGTATGCGCTGACTTGACTAATACAATGTGCAGTCACACAGGTGCAGTGAAAGGTAGCAGTGACTGGTATTACAATACAATGTGCAGCTGTCACACAGGTGCAGTTAACAGGTATGCACGGACTGTTATACTAAACAGCGTGCGGTCACACAGGTGCAGTGAACAGATATGCAGGGACTGGTATTGCAGCTGTCACACAGGTGCAGTTAACAGGTATGCATGGACTGGTATACTAAATAGCGTGCGGTCACACAGGTGCAGTGAACAGGTATGCAGGGATTGGTATTACAAATGTGCAGATGTCACACACAGGTACCGTGAACAGGTGCAATGACTGGTGGTAAATTACACTGCTTGCGCTCATGTAGGTAGGTAGGTGTACTGAACAGTGAACAGGTGCAGTGATTGGAATTACAAATGTGCACCTGTCACACACAGGTACCGTGACCAGTTGCAATGACTGGTGATATTAACAATGCGTGCGCTCACGTAGGTATAGGTAGGTAGGTGCACTGAACAATGAACCGGTGCAGTGATTGGGATTACAAATGTGCAGCTGCCTGTCACACACGCACAGGCATGTACCCTGAACAGGTGCAATGACTGGTGGTATTAACAATGCGTGCGCTCGTGTAGGTGTAGGTAAATGCACTGAACAGTGAACAGGTGCAGTGATTGGTGCAGCTGACTGTCACACACACAGCTGCCTGTCACACACACAGGTAGTCACTGAATGTGCTGGGCCTGGCAGTGGCACAGTAGGAATGACCAAGGCTGTCTTTGCAACACAAGTGTCTGTGGGACATGCACAAGAAGAAAAAAAAAATCACAAGAACAAGATTTGCTCTCAAAAGAGCTGTTGAGGGGTGCTTTTTTTTTTAGCAATAAGAATCAGCAAGGAGCAAGCTAACAAGCCTACAAGAGCCTAACTAAGCTTTCCCTATAGCTCTCTCTGCAGCAGCAGCTCTCCCTTCTCTAATTACTGCAGGCACACGAGTGAGTCCAATGCCTGACGCTGCCTGCCTTTTATAGGGGGGGCTCCAGGAGGGAGTGTAGCCTGATTGGCTACAATGTGCCTGCTGACTGTGACGTAGAGGGTCAAAGTTGACCCTAATGATGCACTATGGGGGCGAATCGAAGTACCAAAAAAAGTTTACGGTTCTCCGCGATCGCGAACCACGGAAGTTCACCGTTCCCATTCGCCGGCGAACAGTTCGGGCCATCTCTATTCCTAAATACCTGTTCATGTCCTGAGTACCTGGATTATTTGCCTGAATGCGTGTTCCTGGTTAACCTGTATACCTGCACCTGGATTACCTGCATACTTGTTCCTGGTGCAACCTGCATATCTGTTCCTGGACTTGTATCCGTTTGCCAGTCCCTGGGTAATATTCCTGCATATTGTTCTTGAACTTGTGTTGCAAAACCTGTTCCTGCATTATGTCCTGGAAACCCTGCTTTGAACATTACATGTACCTCTCACTGTAAATAAACATCACTTGCATCAAATCCTGGACGTCTGCATATATTTGGGAGTTACCAACAGCACCGAGTATGGCCGAGCCTGACACACAGCTGTGGTGCTAGTGGTGGTGGCTGCTGAGTGAGTGGTAATAAGTTGTTATGGGGTGCCAGAATCAGAGCAGAAGGTCGATGGAGCATCAAGTTTCCATGCAGAAGCTGTAGAAGATGGGGTGTCCTGTGTAAGCCAGTCATCTACGTCCTCTGAATTGTTGGTGTTGATAGTACACTGGGCATTCTTCCAGGGCCGCAGGAAATCAAAGCAGCATGACCTCCAGGACCCCTATGGGGTAGCCTGCCTTTGCCTGTAATTTTTTTTATTTGGGGTACTGTGCCTGCGACAAAAATAATGCACTGGAATGGTACTGTGCCTGCAACTGAATGGGCCAACAATAGCAGTAGTACTGTGCACAGCTGTGGGTATCAGTGGGCTGTGTAGTGTCACACACAGAGAAAGCAATGTTCTCTCTCCCTTCCTCTTACTACAATAGTCAGAAACAGAATGAAACATGGCCGGCGCAAAAGTCTTTTTAAGGGGGCAGAGGGTCCATGAGGGAGTTCAGGCTGGTTGGCTGTCATGTGTCTGCTGACTGTGATGTAAGGGGTCAAAGTTTAGCTTGATGATGTATACGGGGCGGGTTGAACATGTCATGTGCTAGCCGTCCACCGTGGGCGCAAACAACTGATATCCACCGGGAACTGTCCGCTGGCGACCTGTTCGAGCCATCTCTAACCCCAAAAAGAAATTGACTACTCTAATTTCTGGCATCAACACATACCCATAAAGATTGCACACGGTCCCAGTCATCAGCCATGTCATCCATCAAAACTGGAGATAAGGAAGTCTTAAACATTCAGACCCGCCCTCCTTTTTAATTGGATCTATCTTTTCTAAAAACACTATAATCTTCCACATTTACCATCCATCCATTTTTCTGTTACACCTACAATATCATAGTCATCGTCTCATCAGCAGTTCACCAATTTTATTTGAAAGGCTTCTAGCAATGGTTAGCATGCATTTTATATTATCACCACCACACTTTACTTTTTGTAGTACATACTGAAGCAGTAGAAGGTTTAATCATCTCCTTATGGTTGGTCCCCTCCTTACTCTTTGAGCTCCCCATACCCCCCTCTCCACCCTCTGTATTCCCAGGATCCCATTGACTGTCTACTCTGTTTACTCCCCATGTAGTCTGTGCTCCCACCTCCCCTCCCCTCAGGTCCTAGTTTAAAAACTCCTTCAACCGCCCCTACAGTAGAGCCTGTGTCAGGATCTGTGCCTTTTTTATCCTGCTGGTGGCAGCACTGGTGAACTTTGGTGTGGACTTCCGCTGTTCACAGCAGATGGCTCTTGTCTTGCTGGGAGCTGTGCAGTTCCTGAGCTCACCAGCAGATGGAACTGTGAAGAGATTCTGGTCGGTCACCTGATCAATGTGAAATAGAAAAAACCGAGAGCCCAATATGGTGTAGTAGGTTAAAGACAATTGGTAAGTGGTTTAGTGACAGAATTTATACTCACAAACATGGGTTACCATTTAGGCAACCACTCAATAGGCAGGTGAGGAGATTAGACCTGTCCTCACTCAGGATTAAGAAGTCGCTCTCTGTAGTAAAGAAACAAGAAAGGGGGTAGCACTCCCCTCCACCAGGAGTGGGCCCAGAGTATTTGTATGTAGAACAGAGGCGCCAGCAGGATAAAAGTCAATAACATTTTTTTTAAAATTGCCTGGAGGAAGTGGTGGGCTTGACTCCCAAAAGCACACACGAGATCCTGTCTTCATATAAATCAATACATTTATTATACGGTACCCCAAAAACAGGCGCTACACCTGCTATTGCCGAAATTCTGTTTTGTCCCCACGTTTATTGCCTGATGAAGCAGACTGGGCCTGCGAAACGCGTTGCACTGTTTTTGGGGTACCGTATAATAAATGTATTGATTTATATGAAGACAGGATCTCGTGTCTGCTTTTGGGAGGCAAGACCACCACTTCCTCCAAGCAATTTTAAAAAATTTTAATGAGTTTTATCCTGCTGGTGCCTCTGTTCTACATACAAATACCTGATCAATGTGCTGCATTGGACTTCCTACCAGCACATTGCTAGATCATTCTGGTACTCTTGCAGTGTTGTGACTCACCAGTGTTGTGGCCATTTTCCTGTACTCCCTGATCCTTATGTCTTGTACTCTGAACTCCCGGTTTTGACCCTTGCTATTCCGACTATTCTCTTGCCTACTGTCTGTATTACCGTATATTCTGATTGCTTGGTTTGATTATTGCTTGTCTTGACTTGCTTGTTGTATCTTAAAATCAATCAACAAAACACCAAATACTGCGCTTATGCAAAATTCTCACAGGACTCAAATATCAAAACAAGGTCAATGATTAGTAATCACATTAGAATGTCCTCTGCACAAGGTTTAGACCGATGGAGCGCTTCTCCTTAGCGTGTGTTCTCACTCGTACAATCTCTAATGGTTAGTAGGTAGGCGCTCAGATACTGTTCATTTTGTAGAAGCACTTTTTCACAACATATACGATTGGGGTCTCCCCCTTAAGGTATAGACTCGCCAGATGGTGCGGCCTTCCGGGCCCGTATCAGCTTTCGAGGTATGGGCCACCTCGCAGCCTGACTGGCAGTGTTCCCACCTGGTCTTCTCAGAGCTATGAGTGAAAAAATAGGCTCCACATCGCGTAAAAGCATTTTGAAAATTTATTTCTAAAAAATGTGCACAACAATAAAAAAGCAAACTGTGCCTTTAAACCACAATTGTTATCCAGCTAGTTTGCTAAATTCTGACAGTAGCTCACACCAAATGTTTTAAGGGGATGCTATAAGCATAGGCACTCATCCAGATATCTGCACACACATTAAAGTATGGCAGAATCTTTCCCCAGCGAGCAATTGTCCTTAGCCAAACTAAAAATGTAAAAGTTCCTAAAACAGACAGGCAAACATGCGCTCCATCAGGTTAGCCCCTGATGAGTTGCTAAGGCAACGAAACGTTGGGCGGAGCCACGGAGTGACTTTTTTTATGTGTGCTGTCGGCTGGACGCGGCTGGAGGAGCGCATGTTTGCCTGTCTGTGGAGCAAAAGAAGAGAAAAGACTTGGAAGCTAAGGTGACTGAAGACCAGGTCATACAAGGTAATGTTGGGACCCCTGGGGAGGAGGGCCAGAGTCAGGGTGTGAGTGGGGGAGGACAGAGACCCATGCAACCCAGTAGACCGGAGGGAAGGAGTATGCAGAGGGAGGAGTGGTGGGAACCCGTGCAGGGGAATAGGGGAAGGATCTCCCGGGGGGGGGGGGGGGAGGAAGAGGGGGATTACCCCCGAGAGGTGGGAATTATTGGAGGGGTGCCCCGACCCGACAATTTCAAGAAAATTTGCAGAGAGGTTTCCAAGGGGGTGAACAGAGAATGGGGGGTGGAGCCCGTGGAGGTGGTGGGTAAGGGAGGAGAGGGGAGAGTGGTGTGGGGCATGATGGATATGGGATACCCATTAACACTAACCGGTATGAACCACTGAGTTATTGTGCCGAACTATAACCACTATGAATATGTGAATAATGAGCAAGGGTTTTAGAGAAAGCATGGGGGGGAGGGGGGATGGAGACAGAGTGGAGATGGAATATAGGGGAAGATCCAGGAATAAGAAGAAAACGGGGCATAGACGGGGATGCAGGGGAGGGGATGGGAAAGATAAGAAGGAAAGAATAGTTGGGCAGGGAAAATTTAACATCAGTGGCACCAATTTGACAACTGATGAGATAAGAGTATTGGATAAGGGGTTGAAGTATGCACCTGGTAAGGGATTAAATAAGTTTGATACGTATATAAATATTAATAAATATACTTGAATATTAAAAAATATTTTTTGAGTAAACCAGGTCCCGGTCTTGGGGAACACATTGGGAAAGATAAATATGTCCACACTGGACTTAAAAACAAGTCGAGATTCAATCCAGTCGATCAAGGAAAGGGTAATACGGTGGATGCATTTAAAAACCAGGTCATCAAGGACTTGGAAAAATGTGAAGATACAAAGAGATGTCGAGATAATAAAATCATTGAAGGATTAAGGAAGAGGGATGACATTGAAATCAGACCAGCAGACAAAGGGGGAGGGGTGGTGGTGCTAAGTAAGGCACAATATAGGCAAGAAATGGATCGCATAGTCAGGGATGTCAATACATATGAGAAGCTGAGAGGAAATCCTACAAAGCACTATAGAAAGGAATTGTGTTGTATTTTGAGGCAGTGTAACGTTTGGGTGTTGCAACTCAGACGTCTGATTATTAGGTGATCTGCAGTATCACAAATAATACAGACACTATACCTGATTATATGGTGATCTGCAGAATCACCTATAATGCAAGTATAGCTATTAGCTAGCAACGATACAATGTAAGTAGTGCTTGGTGCAACAGCAAGTAATGGTAGATAGACCTTACCAGAGGGGCTGGAAGGCCTATAGGAACTGTAGCTGAATAGTTTGACTGGACCTTACCAGAGGAGCTGGTAAGGTACTATCAGTACAGGAAACGGTATAGTAGCAAAACCTTACCGGAGGAGCTGGTAAGATACAAATAGTACAAGAGATATATATATATATATATATATATTTAAACCAAACCTCACCAGAGGAGCTGGCAAGGTATGCTATACAAGTGACTGTAAAGTTTGACTAGACCTTACAAGAGGAGCTGGTAAGGTACTATCAGTCACTAAAGTAACAGATTAACTAGACCTCACCAGAGGAGCTGGTGGGCAAACATAAGAGCACCTCACCAGTAGAAAGGGCCCACTGGTGAGTAGAGAGGTCAGACAGGCAAGGTTCGGCAACAGCGAGGCAAATACAGTACAAAAACGTGAGGCAGAAGAATAGTGAGTATTCAGGCAGAGGTTCAGCAACAAGTCAGATAGGCAGAAGTACAGAATCGATTAGCAAAAGCAAAGTCAGAGTATAGCCAGAATCATACACAGTTTATCAGCAGAAATAATATACAATAGCCCTAGTCTTGTGTGAAATCCCTGGTTTCCTCCCAGATCAAAGCACACCGGATACTAGTTTAAGGTCTGAGCGCTAACACAAAGTATTCACGACAGCAGACAGTTTGCGAATGAAGAACGAAGGCTTAAGAAGCAGAGGACAGCTCTCAGCCGCGCCCCTAACATAATCAGCCAACCTGCGCGGCGAGAGTCACCTTTAGACGTCAGCCGACCGGCAGGTCAGCTGACGCGCCTTCTCCTAGCATAAAGGTCCTGTCTCCGCGCGCGCCCGCACGAGACAGCGATCCTATGAGCAGATGACCGTACCGTTCCCGGCGTGCTAGACGCCGACGGAACGGATGAGGCCTGAGGACAGGGAACAAAGGCGGCTGCGGGTACACTCTGAGTGTCCGCACCCGCCATGTCTGTAGATGTTACAGGCAGGGATTGGAGGAAGGAATCCTACTCGATAGAGAATTTAAATATCTATTACCTGATGCTCCCAGAATCCCCGTCTTATATCAGAACCCGAAAATACACAAGGATGCAAAATGCCCACCCGGGAGGCCGATTGTGAGCGGAATAGGTAGTCTGAACCAACGTATAGGAGAATACATAGATACATATCTGCAGCCAATATGTGAAGGATTGCGGAATGGCCGCCGCGTGCTCTGGCGGCATGGCGGCCGTTTCCGCGTCTGCTCCAGCGGTTTACACGTGGCGACATGTGTCTGATGCTATACAGCCTTCCTGTGCACATAGGCTGCGGAATACGCGCGCGCGGCAAGACAGAAGCTTTATGGGAAGCAGAGAGGGATCAGCTGACCCCGCAGGTCAGCTGTAGTGCTGGGCGAACAGTGTTCGCCACTGTTCGGGTTTTGCAGAACATCACCCTGTTCGGGTGATGATCTAGTTCAACCGAACACCTGATGGTGTTCGGCCAAACCGTTCGGCCATATGGCCGAACTAAGAGCGCATGGCCGAACGTTCCCAGAACGTTCGGCTAGCGCTGTGATTGGCCGAACGGGTCACGTGGTTCGGACCCGAACGCGCTCTGATTGGCCGAACGGGTCACGTGGTTCGGGTAAATAAATACCCGACCCACGTCATTTCTCCGCCATTTGTCTGTGGGTTTAGCTTTGGGTAGGCAGGCAGGGTAGTTCTCTCTCCAGCCAGGCTAGCCAGGGTCCCCCCAGTCATTGTGTCGCTGCTAGGAACAGTAGTACACCGCTCACCCACACTATATAGCATTGTGTTTACTGCCACTCTGTGTACACTGCTCACCCACCACTGTATAGCATTGTGTTTACTGCCACTCTGTGTCTCTGCTGGGAACAGTAGTACACCGCTCACCCGCCACTGTATAGCATTGTGCTCTGTGTCGCTGCTGGGAATAGTAGTACACCGCTCACCCACCACTGTATAGCATTGTGCTCTGTGTCGCTGCTGGGAACAGTAGTACACCGCTCACCCACCACTGTATAGCATTGTGCTCTGTGTCGCTGCTGGGAATAGTAGTACACCGCTCACCCACCACTGTATAGCATTGTGCTCTGTGTCGCTGCTGGGAATAGTAGTACACCGCTCACCCACCACTGTATAGCAGTGTGCTCTGTGTCGCTGCTGGGAATAGTAGTACACCGCTCACCCACTGTCACGATTCCGCGAACGCCATTGCGGCAAGCGCATGTAATTGCGCACAAAATCGGTTCTGGAGTACCCCTTTACATGCATTAGCCTGCTTTTAGAAAAAAAATGAGTGTTCTTCCAGCTCACCAGCCCTGCAATGGGAGATGTGAGTGCTTATTTACACTTCCTGACATCCCCAATAAAACCCAAGAAACCAGAGCATTCACATAGCTCACAGATCTACTACAAGGAATTGCTGATAAGAAGCAGGATACAGGAACGCATCGTAAAATCATTAGGTGACATTCCTGCCTGTCTTGAGAACACCCAGAGACATGTCCCTGGCTTAATGAGCTTTTGATATCTCATTTCATAGTAGTCCATAATTCGATGGATATTGCGGAACCGTTTGGGCCCAGCGGTCCACAACTCACAGTACGCCATGCGAATAGCGCAGCACACCTTCTGAGACGTTAACCGACCACCTAGTCATCTCACAGCATGAGATATCTATTACATAGGCAGGGAAGGTGGCACTCCAAGCGAGTTTGATATCGATTGGTTCAGCGCATGCTGACGGAATGTAAAATGTTGGGTTTTATATGATATGTCAGATATCCGCTGAGTTATGGCATACTTGGAGAAACTGCCAATTCTGTCCCTCAGACAATAGGGGCGGACTTCAGCAGCCTGAGGTCAGATTGTTAAGGGGGGAAACATCTCCTTTTACAACTCCGCCCTCTGGCAGTGGAAGAGTTAAAACCAACAATGCTGGGGAGAGAACAGAGTCTTTTGCCCAGCCATCCTGTACCATCACGGATTTGGGCTGGATGATAAAAGGATTAATACCTATTCCACAGAACTTTCCAGAATTGGACTATATATCTCTGTGGGACCTACCGCAAAGGACACGGTAACTTGACAAACTGCTCAGACTGTAATCAGCTATTATTTTCATATTGAACTCTTATTATTTCTGTATCAAATTGTTTCTATTGCTATATTTTGTTTTGCATTATTTCTTTAAATAAACGATTTAAAAATCGTTCGTCTAAGTGCTGTTCTGAAACAAATCTCCGCCAAAAGAATTCACATCTTCAGAGAGACATGTTACCATAACTGTTTTGATATTAAATATTGTTAGTTTCGCTATCTCTAGAAAGGTTGTCTAATTAACCCTTTTTTCTACAGGATTTAGCTAGAGTTAGAATTAGCGCATTCGCACGCTTTTATTGCGGATTGGTGGCAGCGACCTGGCCTCTATATGAGAGCACAGATTGTATCGATTGTATATACAATCGAAATTGGACTGTGTGTGGACTCACCAACCAATCCAAAAGGTTACTTTGCCTGCAGTTCTGACTGTCTTCAGGATTCCCTCAGGGTCTGAGGCTTTATGGTAAACTGCAGCAAAGGGAACAGGAATTGGTGGGTGACTGTGCATACGTCACATTGCCGGCAGCGGTGCGACCAATCTTTGGCGTCACTCTGTTCACCATATTACAAACCATCGGATGTGTCTATTCCCCGAATGGTAACGGTGTCAGATTAAACAAGATTGGCGCGCGTTGTCGCAGTATTACCTGACGACCCAGCAACCGCTATTTTAACGTCAACTTACTCACAGTCTGACAAGCCATCAGAGGCGATTAATCCCTGATGGTACTGGAGTAAGTTAGACGAGATTGCGGGGCTGTTCGTCACACCCACCACTGTATAGCATTGTGCTCTGTGTCGCTGCTGGGAATAGTAGTACACCGCTCACCCACCACTGTATAGCATTGTGCTCTGTGTCGCTGCTGGGAATAGTAGTACACCGCTCACCCACCACTGTATAGCATTGTGCTCTGTGTCGCTGCTGGGAATAGTAGTACACCGCTCACCCACCACTATATAGCATTTCTGTACTGCCACTGTACTGCTGCCAGTCAGCGTGTACTTTACGGATAAGTGAAATGAAGAAGAAATCCTGTGAAAGAGGGAGGGGCAAGGGAAGAGGTGTTTCCCCTGACGGTTCACGTACAGGCCACAGTGGAGCACCGAAGAAAACCCACTCAATACCGCCCATGTTGTCCAGGAAATCAACCCTCATAAATCCAAAAGAACAGGACCAGATAATTAATTGGATGACCTCTCAAGCGTCCAGCAGTGGGTTAAGCAGCACCAGCACATCACGCACGAGGTCCGAATCCTCAGCCAGTTACAAGGAGCCAATGGGCACAAAGCTGACACAACCGGCAGCGACACCACGCACACAACTGCCAAATAACCAGTCCGAAGAATTTCCTCAGGACACAATGGGGTATTCGCAGGAGCTATTCCCAGCCCAACAAACTTCCACCTTTCAAAGATCAATGGAACAGCCAGAAATGTTGTGCCTGGATTCACAACCATTTACTGTGGGAAATGCACCATGCACTGAAATGCAAGGCGAGTCCGAGGACTTTGAAACCCAAATCCCAGAGCAAGTTGGGCAGGAGGGGTTTCAATTGCAGGAGGTCGGCCGAGAAGATCTGGAAGACGACGTTGGAGTGAGATGCGCAGAGGTTGTTCTGGGGAGCTCTACTCCACGGCGGCGGCCCACAATCACATATGACGAGTTTGAGGAGATGGAAGAGGAGGGTTTGGACGATGTGGACACAGACCCAGATTTTGTATGTGAAGGAGAACATCGCCGTCGTAGCAGCGCAGATGAGTTTGTTAAAGAACCCACTGCTGCACGAGTTCGCCTTGTGCCACAAGGTAGGCGACGCGAAATTTCAGGCACCACAAGCATGGAAGTTCAAGTGAGACGCAAAAGAGGCGCAAACAGAAATCGCCAGCAATGCAGGTGCTCCAAAGTCTGGCCTTTCTTTGAAGACTGCAGTGAGGATGGTACCATGGTGATTTTCAAGGTGTGCAAGACCCGCCTGAGCAGGGGGAAAAATATTAACAACCTCTCCACCACCAGCATGACCCGCCACATGGTATCCAAACCTCCCACGCTGTGGGCAAACGCGGCAGGACAGGGTACCAGCAACACTGCCTCCCTTGGGGTCACCAGACTCACCACCAGACCCTCCTCAGCAGCAGCAGTAGCCCAGCCATTGCGTGGTTCACAACAACATTCACAAACATCAGACGACGCTGACACTGTCACTTTCCGGAATAGTACTCTTGAGGTCTCCCAGTCTTCATCAAACACAACAACCAACAGCCGTTCAGTGTGCAGCCCTACGGTTCAGTTGTCTGTCTCGGAGATGTTGGAGCGCAAGAGGAAATTGCCAGCAAATGACCCCCAGGCCGTGGCACTAACAGCCAGCATAGCCAAGCTTCTGGCCTGCGAAATGCTGCCATATCGAGTGGTGGAGACAAACAGCTTCAAGGGCATGATGTCAGTGGCCATCCCACGTTACGTGGTTCCCAGCCGCTACCACTTTGCACGCTCTGCAGTGCCTGAGTTGCATGAGCACGTGGTCAGCAAAATAACCCGAAGCTTGAAGAATGCCGTTGCCTGCAAGGTTCACCTCACCACTGACACCGGGACGAGTGCGTTCGGCCAGGGTCGATACATCTCCCTTACCGCGCACTGGGTGAACCTTGTGGAGCCTGGCAGCGATTCCTCACCTGCTACGGCGCGGGTGTTGCCCACGCCGCAAACAGCTGCACCACCGTCCCTCCCACTGGATAACAACAGCAGCACCTACCTCTCTGACCCCTTCTCCTCCAACGCATCTCAAAGCTGTACCTCATCCGGAAACGCTAACCCAGCAGCAGTAGGATCGTGGAAGCAGTGCAGCACAGCTGTTGGCATGCGTCAGCAAGTGTTGCTGAAGCTGATCTGCCTTGGGGATAAGCAGCACACAGGGGAGGAAATTTGGAGGGGAATAAAGGAACAGACGGATTTGTGGCTGGCACCGCTGGACCTGAAACCGGGCATGGTTGTGTGTGATAATGGGAGTAATCTCATTCGCGCTTTAAGGTTGGCTAAGCTGACACACATCCCTTGCCTGGCGCACGTGATAAACCTAGTAATTCAGCTGTTCCTGAGAACATACCCAGGCGTGGCCGATCTTCTGTTGAAGGTGCGACGAGTGGCCAAACATTGTAGAAATTCCAGTACTGCTTCGGGGGCACTCGCCAAGATGCAGGAGCGCTTCAATCTCCCCCACCATCGCTTGCTGTGTGATGTCCCTACGCGCTGGAATTCTACGCTGCACATGCTAGCCCGCTTTTGCGAGCAGAAGAGTGCAGTGGTCCAGTACATGACGGCGCAGTACCGAGGCGCATCCGGACAGCTGCCAAGCTTCTGTGGATCCGATTGGGCCAACATGTTGGACCTCTGCCAAGTCCTCCAAAATTTTGAGCAATCCACGTTGCTTGTGAGCAGTGACAACTCTTCAGTCAGCATTACCATACCACTGCTGTGTTTACTGAAGAAGTCAATGTTGAAAATCAAGGAAACAGCTGTCATGATGCAACTGGGGGAATCTGAAGGAGAAAACGATTAGCGTGATGATACCAACATCAGGCCATCTGCCTCAGGAAACGCTGGCCCCAGCAGCTATGACGAAGAAGAGGAGGAGGAACAGCTGGAGTTGGAGCAGGAATTTCATGCCACCACTGACGAGGGCCAGAGCGGTGCACGTTGGACTTCCACAATTCAGCGCGAATGGTCAGCAGAAGCAGACCAGGAAGAAGGTGACGACTATGATGCATCACAACTATCACAACGCTCACAAGAGGATGATGAGGATTCTGGCAGGACTCTGGCACACATGGCTCAATTTATGCTAGACTGCATTGAACGCGACCCACGCATTGTGCGCATTCTGGACAACACCAATTACTGGGTTTATACCCTTCTGGATCCACGGTACAAACACAATGTTCCAAAACTGCTTGAAGAAAGAGTCAGACAGGTCAAAATGGAAGAATACCAGCAGGCCCTTGTGGAGACTTTAGAGAGGAGATTGACATCCTCCCCCTCCTCTAGCCAGTTGTACGCCGACAGACTGACTTCCGCAAACCCAGGACGACCAGGAGGGCAGCAAACAACACAAGCCGCAGCTAGCGCCCAAAAGGGAATGGTATCGGCAGTGTCCTTGAAGTGGGAAAATTTTCTGACACCCATGCAGCAGCCCACAGAACAGCAAGCGTGCAGATCCACCTCCAACACCGATCGCCTGGAGAAGATGGTCAAGGACTACATGTCAGATGGCGTAGCTGTGTTGAACAATCCATCTGCACCCTTCAACTATTGGGTATCGAAGCTAGACACCTGGCATGAACTGGCAATGTACGCAATAGAGGTGCTGGCTTGCCCGGCAGCCAGCGTTATGTCGGAACGCTGTTTCAGTGCTGCCGGAGGCATCGTCACAGATCGGCGGCGTATCCGCCTCTCCACAGAAAATGAAGACCGTCTGACTCAAATTAAAATGAATCAATCCTGGATTGGAAACGACTACGCAACACTCCCGGACCCCAACCAAGTAACATGAACAATGAACATCTGTAATGGGTTAGCGTTTCTGGTCCCTGTTTATTGAACCTCTCATCTGTATTACATTTATGACTGCATGGCGACAAAATGCATTGCTATCCGCACGCTTCTTGTCCTCATGCAAGGCCTGGGTTGCGCCTCAAAGCGTGGCCTTCTCCTCCTGCGCCTCCTCCTGTTCCATCACGTGTGCTGCTGCTGGGTTAGCGTTGCCGGTCCCTTTTTACGGAACCTCTAATCTGTATTACATTTATGACTGCATGGCGACAAAATGCATTGCTATCCGCACGCTTCTTGTCCTCATGCAAGGCCTGGGTTGTTGTGTCTCAAAGCGTGGCCTTCTCCTCCTGCGCCGCCCTCCTCCTGTTCCATCACGTGTGCTGCTGCTGGGTTAGCGTTACCGGTCCCTTTTCCTAGAACCTCTTATCTGTATTACATTTATGACTGCATGGCGACAAAAAGCTTGTTACCTCTGCAAAGAAAAATGACATTTTCTGCATTTAAAAGACACTTTTTCCTTTGAAACTTTACAATCAATTTTCTCAAAAACTATAAGCTCTTTTTCAAATATTTTTTTTCCTCTTATACCCACTCCCAAGGTGCACATACCCTGCAAATTTGGGGTATGTAGCATGTAAGGAAGCTTTACAAAGCACGAAAGTTCGGGTCCCCATTGACTTCCATTATGTTCGGAGTTCGGCGCGAACACACGAACATCGCGGCCATGTTCGGCGAACGTTCGCGAACCCGAACATCCAGGTGTTCGCCCAACACTAGTCAGCTGATCCAAGGATGGATACGGATTGGCTGGAAGGGACTGGGTGGTGCTGACCAGCGCTGCACTATATAACCACTTGTCCCTCAGTCTCACATCGTCTGCCGTTGCAAATGCTTAACGTGTTAGCACACAGACCTCAGTCAGATCCTACAGTGTGGTTGAACCAGGACGGACCTGGGAATCCACACTGAGCTAGAGTACCTTCTCATGTTATGTTATTCTATGTTATGCTTTAGACAAGTTCCAGGGTGTTGTGACTACGGACCTCACACCCAAGACTAGGATACTGTGTCAGTTCTATGTTATGCTTTAGACCAGTTCCCGGGTGTTGTGACTACGGAACTCACACCCAAGACTAGGATACTGTGTCAGTTCTATGTTATGCTTTAGACCAGTTCCAGGGTGTTGTGACTACGGACCTCACACCCAAGACTAGGATACTGTGTCAGTTCTATGTTATGCTTTAGACCAGTTCCCGGGTGTTGTGACTACGGAACTCACACCCAAGACTAGGATACTGTGTCAGTTCTATGTTATGCTTTAGACCAGTTCCCGGGTGTTGTGACTACGGACCTCACACCCAAGGCTAGGATACTGTGTCAGTTCTATGTTATGCTTTAGACCAGTTCCCGGGTGTTGTGACTACGGAACTCACACCCAAGACTAGGATACTGTGTCAGTTCTATGTTATGCTTTAGACCAGTTCCAGGGCGTTGTGACTACGGACCTCACACCCAAGACTAGGATACTGTGTCAGTTCTATGTTATGCTTTAGACTAGTTCCGGGGTGTTGTAACTACACATCACACACCCAAGACTAGCACTGTATATCTGTACTTCCTTGGTTCGCCACTAGGCTGTAGTGAGATAGGATCTCACAACCAGATAGGACAAATATGTTCATATTAGCAGCAGGGCTTCCTGCAACCAGGCCTAGGTCCCTCTCCTAGGGAGCCTTTGGCCTAAGGGAATTCACCCACGTCTAGGGGTGAATTTCCTTCTCCTCACTGCCTCCAGTTTTCCTGGCAGTTCCCTCTCAAAGTGTTACTGTGATACTGTACACTCACGTCTCAGGTGTCCAGAGGTTAGACATACCTGGATTATTAGTGATTCTGCAGATCATTCATAATCCGGTGTATATCTGCATTATTGGTGAGTCTGCAGCCCACCAATAATCAGATTCTCTCTGCGTGTTGACACCGATCGTTACAGAACGGCAGACCTAAACAATATGGACACACTTGACAGTCATCTGCTTGCACTCACCACCTCGGTGGAGAATTGCATTAGCGTGCTGGATAGTCATCAGACCCAGATTAATGCTTTGTCTGGGTCTATACAAGCCCTTCAGACGACTGTTAACTCAGTGCGATCCCATCTTGTTACAGACTTACGTGTGCCTGTGCCTGAGAAGTTTTCTGGTCATAGATCTGACTTTCGAAACTTTAAAAATCGAATGTTTTCTTACTTTGAGTTAAGACCTAATGCTTCAGGTACTGTGGCCCAGAGAATTACCTTTATTAAGACACTGTTGACTGGGGATTCACAGACCTGGGCATATGGTCTTCCGAAAGGTGATGGGGATCTGACCTCAGTGGAGGAATTTTTCAAAGCTATGGCCATAATTTACGATGATCCGGAATCTGCCTCGACCGCTGAGTGGAAGCTCAAGATGTTGCGGCAAGGCAGAGATTCGGTAGAAGCTTATGCAGCGGAGTTCAGGAAGTGGGCAGTGTCAGCTAGGTGGGGCTCATTTGCATTGTTGGATTGTTTTTTGTCAGGATTATTAGATGCAGTGTCTAATCTGATGTTAGGATATCCTGAACCTAAAACCATTGATGAAGCCATTTCACTAGCAATCAGAGTAGACCGTCGCTTACGGTATCAGAGACAAAGTCGGGGTAGGAGTAGTGTGAGATATGTTTCCTACACTTCCTCGCCACCTACCTCACCTTCCCCTGAACCCATGCAGATTGGACGTTCAAAATTGTCCCGGGTCGAGCAGACTCGTAGAAAGAAGGAACAGCTCTGCTTGTACTGTGCAGAGGAGGTTCATAAAGCAGAGAACTGTCCCAAAAAGTCGGGAAACGCTGTTGCTTAGGAGTGGTCAGAGGTAACACCCTAAGCGCACAGAATTTACCTCTTAAAGACGATCGACTGCTCCTCCCATGCACCATCTCATGGGGAGACCAGACAGTTTCTACTGAGGCCTTTCTCGACTCCGGCTCGGCTACCAATTTTATTGACTATGATTTTGCTAAAAGATTGGGAATTCCTATTGTCCCATTGAGCCAAAAGGTGTTAGTTACTGCGGTGGATGACTCTCCTCTGCAGAGTAAATACCCTCTGTCTCAGACCCCAGAGTTGGGGGTCACCATAGGGGTTTTACATAGAGAGAGTCTGCAGTTTTTTGTGTTACGAATGGCAACTTCCACCATCATCCTTGGTCTGCCATGGTTGCGACTTCACGCTCCTCAGATTGATTGGGCCTCTAGTCAGCTAACGAGCTGGTCTACCCGCTGTTATCATCATTGTTTGGCGAAGGTAACCATGGGTAACACCAGTATTCAGGTGGAAGGATTGCCAGAGCAGTATAAAGATTATGCTGATGTCTTTTGTCCGAAATCAGCAGACAGATTACCCCCTCACCGTCCCTTGATTGTCCAATTGACTTAAGATCTGGTTGTATGCCTCCTAGGGGTCACCTTTATAACCTGTCTGGGCCAGAGAAGTTGGGAGAGAAGAAAAGAACAATCGAGAGCCCCCGATAGTGTAATATTGTAAAATCAGTTGACGTCAAATGAGAATAATAGAGATATACTCCCAAGTGTGGGTTGCCACGTTCAGGCAACCACTTATAGCACGGACGGGGAGATTAGGCCTGTCCCCGCTCAGGCTAAAAAGTCGCTCTCTGTATAGAAGAAAAAAAGGTGTCCACACCTATCTACCAGGTGGATGATCATGTAATGAAAGAAACAGAGGCGCCAACAGGATAAAAATGATGCCAATTAAAACCAAATAAAATGTAGGCGGCACTGGACAAATCCACCAGTGCCGCCTACATTTTATTTGGTTTTAATTGGCATCATTTTTATCCTGTTGGCGCCTCTGTTTCTTTCATCAGGGCCAGAGAAGTTGGCAATGCAGGAGTACATCTGTGAGGATCCGCTCGGCTGCCTGCGCAGGCAGGCAGGCAGCTTTTTGACCACTGTTCAGGTGGAAGAGAGACCTTTTGTCAGTTTTGCAGCTTGCTGCTGAGGAATTTGCATACGTTTGTCATGCAGATTGCCTAGCCACATCCTTTGTAGGCTTGCTCTATAAATACCATGTGATATCACAGACCTGGGCTGGTCATAAGGGTTAGTCCTGTGAAACACTCCTGGAGTGTCAGCCTTGCTCATTGTTTAAAGATTAGCTCAGAGTAATTCCTGGGACTGCACTAGGCAGGTTCCCTAGTGCAGTTAGGATTGCTTATCTGTTTGTTTGTCTGTTGCGATTGTTCTGTCCCAGCGGTGGTCGACAGGAAGTCGTTCTGATCTTTGTTCTTGGAGCAGCGGTTGCTACCAGCTATCTCATCTAATCTGTCTTGCCTGGATCGCACTCGCCTAGCGCTAGTGCTGTGGATCCGTCTGATCTCCATCTCTCTTGCTGTTATCTCTCACTTATTCCTGTTTTCGTGTATCTGTCTTGTCTGCTACGAACGCTTGCTGGAGGCTCGGTGAGGTAACCGTTAAGCAAGCGCTCACGTCCTCGGTTTCATGTTTGTCTGTCGGTGGTTAGTTAGGCGTGCTTGTCTCTGTTGTGCTTAACACGCGGAGACCGCGCATAAACGCGTGCACTGTTGCGAATGAGTGTGGTGTTCGCGTTTAGTTAGCGTTTGTTATTTTCCTTATCTTCTCATTGTATATTTGCTGTGCCTTTGCTACTCTCATGCTCTGCCTTGCTGTAGCCTTGTGTCACCTCTGGCAATCGCCTCTCTCGCGATTGCGTTCCTATTTCATATATGCTGTTGTGTATGCACCGTCGCGGGTTGGCGACTAGTGTGGTGCACACACATACAATCTGTCCCTTTGCTCAATCTCATTCGCAATCGCTTCTCAGGCGATTGCGTTCTCACTCGGTTTCCTTTGTTGTGTGTCCGCCGTCGCAGGTTGGCGGCTAGATTGGTGGACATACATACATTCCTCATCTGTTCTTATTTGGTCTTGTGTCGCTGCTAGCAATCGCCATCTCTGGCGATTGCCTTCTCACTTTATCTTCATGGTTGTGTGTTCATCGTCGCAGGGTGGCGACTATATTGGTGGGCACACATACCCTCTGTCGCTTTGATCTCTCTCTTTCAGGGCTATCTTCCCTTCGTACAATTCCTGTCTGGCATCTGTGGCAGGGCAGAGGAGCTGTTCCTCTGCACTCCACAGCTCCACCTGTCGACAGGAATTTCCCTCTACAGGTGCATTGCACCTTTTGCTGGGTTCCCTCAAATTATACGCTTGTGGAGGATTTCCGCAGTGTCAGCGCACACCCTGTGCGCTGATCACAGAGAGAATTACACAATCGTTACAACATCAAAGAAAATGTAGCTAAGGGATTTATCCGCCCCTCCCGGTCACCTGCGGGCGCTGGGTTCTTTTTTGTCAAAAAAAAAGATGGAGGCCTCCGCCCCTGCATTGACGATCGGGGTGTAAATAAGATCACTGTGAAAAATCGTTACCCACTACCTCTGATTGACGATTTATTCTCCCAGATCACCAATGCTAAAATTTTCTCGAAATTGGACTTGAGGGGTGCATACAACCTGGTGCGCATCAGGGACGGTGACGAGTGGAAGACGGCCTTTAATACACCCGATGGGCATTACGAGTACTTAGTGATGCCCTTCGGGTTGTGCAACGCCCCGGCCGTCTTCCAAGAGCTAATTAACAAGGTTTTCAGACCAATTTTGGGTAAATTTGCATTAGTATATCTTGATGATATACTAGTCTTTTCAGCCACTCTTGCCGAACATCGGAGACATGTCAAGTATGTGCTGGAAAGACTAAGACAGAATCAGTTGTACGCCAAACTGGAAAAGTGCATTTTTGAGGTGACCTCTGTAGCTTTTTTAGGGTATGTAATATCTACCTCGGGCCTCTCTATGGACTCTGGGAAAGTCTCTGCTGTACTGGAATGGCCACAGCCTGTGGGTCTGAAGGCCATCCAGAGATTCCTGGGTTTTGCGAATTACTACAGGAGATTTATTAAGGGGTACTCTACAGTGGTTGCGCCCCTCACTAGTCTCACTAAGAAAGGGGCTGATACTCACCACTGGTCCGAGGAAGCTCTCACGGCTTTTAGTACCCTAAAGAAACTGTTCTGTTCTGCTCCCATCCTGAGACACGTAGATGTCACCTTCCTGTTCATAATAGAAGTTGATGCCTCTGAGGTGGGGGTGGGGCTGTGCTGTCTCAGCGTTCCGGTTTGCAGGGTAAACTTCACCCATGCGCTTACTTCTCCCGCAGGTTCTCCCCAGCGGAGAGAAACTACGATATAGGCAACCGAGAACTCCTGGCCATCAAGTTAGCCTTTGAGGAATGGCGACATTGGTTAGAGGGAGCAGAACATGTTATTACAGTTTACACAGATCACAAAAACTTGGAGTACATTGAAAACGCTAAGAGACTCAGTCCCCGACAGGCCCGGTGGTCACTGTTCTTTTCCAGATTCTCTTTTGTAATTACGTATACCCCTGGTAGTAAAAACATTAAGGCTGATGCCTTGTCCAGGTGTTTTGAACCCGAAACGGCACAGCCTTCGGCACCCGAGACTATTCTGCCTCGAAAGGTGGTTTTGGCAGCCACAGAAACCTGGACAGATTGGGCTACCACCTTGGCCCCATATCAGCAGGATGTCCCTGAAGGGAAGCCCGAGGGAGTGTTATTTGTGCCTTTGCCCTTCCGCCTGCAGCTGCTGCAGCTGTTTCACTCCCATAAGAATGCTGGTCATCCAGGGGCCACCAGGACACAGGATCTCCTTGCCAGGTGTGCGTGGTGGCCATCTCTGGCCACAGACTGTAAAGAGTTTGTGAGGGAGTGTGCTGTGTGTGCTAGGAGCAAACCTTCCCGACAGGCTCCGGTGGGGACCTTGCAGCCCCTGCCAGTTCCAAGTGAACCGTGGACGCACCTGTCCATGGATTTTGTGGGTGAACTCCCCAGATCTGAAGGCATGACTGTCATCTGGGTGGTGGTAGATAGATTCAGCAAGATGGCCCATTTTATCCCTCTGAAGGGACTCCCCTCCGCTCAAGAGCTGGCTAACCTCTTCATCCTGCACTTTTTCCGGCTGCATGGCATTCCGCAAAATGTAGTGTCAGATAGGGGAGTCCAATTCATATCTAAGTTCTGGAGGGCATTTTGTCAGTCTATGGGCATGGATCTTTCATTTTCATCAGGCTACCACCCACAGACGAATGGCCAGACTGAGAGGGTCAACCAATCCATGGAACAGTTTCTCAGATGCTACGTGGCTGATGCACAAACTGACTGGGTAAAATGTTTACCTTTCGCAGAGTTTGCGCACAATAACCTGAAAAGTTCTTCCTCTGGGTTCTCCCCTTTTCAGGTGGTCTCGGGGAGGTCTCCTAAGTTTGCTCCTTTGCCAGTGGCATCTACTCCGTTCCCAGCATTGGAGGATTGGCAGCTGGCGTTGAAACAAATTTGGGCCTTGGTGAAAACAAATTTGGGAAAGGCTTTCAAGTCTCAGAAAAAGCAGGCCGACAAGAGACGCACTGCTGAATGGGACTTTTCACCAGGGGATTTGGTCTGGGTGTCTACGCGGCATCTGGCATTGAAACAACTGCCACCCAAATTAGGGCCTAGATTTGTGGGGCCATTTCCAGCCACCAAAATAATTAATGCTGTCACCTATGCCATTGATCTTCCTACCAGTATGCGTGGTGTAAGATCATTCCACGTGTCATTGCTCAAGCCGGCAGTGCAGGTGGATTCCACTCCCCCTCCCGTATTGATTGATGATCAACCTGAGTATGAGGTTGAGAAGATTCTGTACTCCCGGGTGGTGCAAAATTCTGTGCAATGTTTGGTACACTGGAAAGGTTATGGTGTGGAGGATAGAACTTGGGTACCAGAGGGCCGCATGCACGCAAATGATTTGAGGAAAAAGTTTCATGACTCACATCCTGGGAAGCCTGGTGGGAAGTGTCTGGAGTCCACTCCTCGGGAAGGGGGGGGGGGGGAGGGTACTGTGAAGGATTGCGGAATGGCCGCCGCGTGCTCTGGCGGCGTGGGGGCCGTTTCCGCGTCTGCTCCGGCGGTTTACACGCGGCGACATGTGTCTGATGCTATACAGCCTTCCTTTGCACATAGGCTGCGGAATACACGAGCGCGGCAAGACAGAAGCTTTATGGGAAGCAGAGAGGGATCAGCTGACCCCGCCGGTCAGCTGATCCAAGGATGGAAACGGATTGGCTGGAAGGGACTGGGCGGCGCTGACCAGCGCTGCACTATATAACCACTTGTCCCTCAGTCTCACATCGTCTGCCGTTACAAATGCTTAACGTGTTAGCATTAGCACACAGACCTCAGTCAGATCCTACACTGTGGTTGAACCAGGACGGACCTGGGAATCCACACTGAGCTAGATTACCTTCTCATGTTATGTTATTCTTTGTTATGCTTTAGACCAGTTCCAGGGTGTTGT
The DNA here is from genome assembly GCF_040937935.1 of Hyperolius riggenbachi. Taxonomy (NCBI): domain Eukaryota; kingdom Metazoa; phylum Chordata; class Amphibia; order Anura; family Hyperoliidae; genus Hyperolius; species Hyperolius riggenbachi. Next base: position 397,617,244 of record NC_090647.1, on the reverse strand, counting down.
GACTACGGACCTCACACCCAAGACTAGGATACTGTGTCAGTTCTATGTTATGCTTTAGACCAGTTCCCGGGTGTTGTGACTACGGAACTCACACCCAAGACTAGGATACTGTGTCAGTTCTATGTTATGCTTTAGACCAGTTCCAGGGTGTTGTGACTACGGACCTCACACCCAAGACTAGGATACTGTGTCAGTTCTATGTTATGCTTTAGACCAGTTCCCGGGTGTTGTGACTACGGAACTCACACCCAAGACTAGGATACTGTGTCAGTTCTATGTTATGCTTTAGACCAGTTCCCGGGTGTTGTGACTACGGACCTCACACCCAAGGCTAGGATACTGTGTCAGTTCTATGTTATGCTTTAGACCAGTTCCCGGGTGTTGTGACTACGGAACTCACACCCAAGACTAGGATACTGTGTCAGTTCTATGTTATGCTTTAGACCAGTTCCAGGGCAATGTGACTACGGACCTCACACCCAAAACTAGGATACTGTGTCAGTTCTATGTTATGCTTTAGACTAGTTCCGGGGTGTTGTAACTACGCATCACACACCCAAGACTAGCACTGTATATCTGTACTTCCTTGGTTCGCCACTAGGCTGTAGTGAGATAGGATCTCACAACCAGATAGGACAAATCTGTTCATATTAGCAGCAGGGCTTCCTTCAACCAGGCCTAGGTCCCTCTCCTAGGGAGCCTTTGGCCTAAGGGAATTCACCCACGTCTAGGGGTGAATTTCCTTCTCCTCACTGCCTCCAGTCTTCCTGGCAGTTCCCTCTCAAAGTGTTACTGTGATACTGTACACTCACGTCTCAGGTGTCCAGAGGTTAGACATACCTGGATTATTAGTGATTCTGCAGATCATTCATAATCCGGTGTATATCTGCATTATTGGTGAGTCTGCAGCCCACCAATAATCAGATTCTCTCTGCGTGTTGACACCGATCGTTACACAATAGTCTTGAAATTACCACATCTAATCAAGGATACCAAACAAATGTTACAGAGGCTAAAGGAGGCTGATGTGGATGAGAATTGTCTGTTGGTTACAGCAGATGTATCCATCTTATATACCATTAGCTGGATGCCCGGCGTTGCCCGGGTATGTATTTGGCTGGTAACATAGCAAAGAAATGAACAGTGCTACTTAAAAACAGATGAATGCTTACCTGCAAAAAAGTGCAGACCCCACTCATGGGATACAAATACACAATGAGCACACATACAACCTGTCTACCACTTGGAGGATGTTAGTTTCCACTAACAGTTTGCATGCAATTTGTTAGGTACTCGTCCCTTCCACTGTCGAAGAAGTCTTTCCTCCATGGGAGGGGACCTAACACTAACTAAATCCTACCTATGCATATGCATAGCCTGGGCGCGCTACCAGTAAAATTAAGAATTGCGCAGAAAAAGTGGGATCAGCGCATCACCAGGCCGCCTCTGAATGGCCTCAGCTCAGAGATGCGCTATGCCCCCCCAGAGACTACAAACGCACCTTGAACCCAAACAGAGGCTCTGCATATACACCAAAGAAAAACTAACAAGTGGGAGCAGCTGACCAGAATTAAATCAAACATAGCAAAGAAATGAACAGCGCTACTTAAAAACAGATGAATGCTTACCTGCAAAAAAGTGCAGACCCCACTCATGGGATACAAATACACAATGAGCACACATACAACCTGTCTACCACTTGGAGGATGTTAGTTTCCACTAACAGTTTGCATGCAATTTGTTAGGTACTCGTCCCTCCCACTGTCGAAGAAGTCTTTCCTCCATGGGAAGGGACCTAACACTAACTAAATCCTACCTATGCATATGCATAGCCTGGGCGCGCTACCAGTAAAATTAAGAATTGCGCAGAAAAAGTGGGATCAGCGCATCACCAGGCCGCCTCTGAATGGCCTCAGCTCAGAGATGCGCTGAGCCCCCCCAGAGACTACAAACGCACCTTGAACCCAAACAGAGGCTCTGCATATACACCAAAGAAAAACTAACAAGTGGGAGCAGCTGACCAGAATTAAATCAAACATAGCAAAGAAATGAACAGCGCTACTTAAAAACAGATGAATGCTTACCTGCAAAAAAGTGCAGACCCCACTCATGGGATACAAATACACAATGAGCACACATACAACCTGTCTACCACTTGGAGGATGTTAGTTTCCACTAACAGTTTGCATGCAATTTGTTAGGTACTCGTCTCTCCCACTGTCGAAGAAGTCTTTCCTCCATGGGAGGGGACCTAACACTAACTAAATCCTACCTATGCATATGCATAGCCTGGGCGCGCTACCAGTAAAATTAAGAATTGCGCAGAAAAAGTGGGATCAGCGCATCACCAGGCCGCCTCTGAATGGCCTCAGCTCAGAGATGCGCTGAGCCCCCCCCCAGAGACTACAAACGCACCTTGAACCCAAACAGAGGCTCTGCATATACACCAAAGAAAAACTAACAAGTGGGAGCAGCTGACCAGAATTAAATCAAACATAGCAAAGAAATGAACAGCGCTACTTAAAAACAGATGAATGCTTACCTGCAAAAAAGTGCAGACCCCACTCATGGGATACAAATACACAATGAGCACACATACAACCTGTCTACCACTTGGAGGATGTTAGTTTCCACTAACAGTTTGCATGCAATTTGTTAGGTACTCGTCCCTCCCACTGTCGAAGAAGTCTTTCCTCCATGGGAGGGGACCTAACACTAACTAAATCCTACCTATGCATATGCATAGCCTGGGCGCGCTACCAGTAAAATTAAGAATTGCGCAGAAAAAGTGGGATCAGCGCATTACCAGGCCGCGTCTGAATGGCCTCAGCTCAGAGATGCGCTGAGCCCTCCCAGAGACTACAAACGCACCTTGAACCCAAACAGAGGCTCTGCATATACACCAAAGAAAAACTAACAAGTGGGAGCAGCTGACCAGAATTAAATCAAACATAGCAAAGAAATGAACGGCGCTACTTAAAAACAGATGAATGCTTACCTGCAAAAAAGTGCAGACCCCACTCATGGGATACAAATACACAATGAGCACACATACAACCTGTCTACCACTTGGAGGATGTTAGTTTCCACTAACAGTTTGCATGCAATTTGTTAGGTACTCGTCCCTCCCACTGTCGAAGAAGTCTTTCCTCCATGGCGGCCTGGTGATGCGCTGATCCCCACTCATGGGATACAAATACACAATGAGCACACATACAACCTGTCTACTACTTGGAGGATGTTAGTTTCCACTAACAGTTTGCATGCAATTTGTTAGGTACTCGTCCCTCCCACTGTCGAAGAAGTCTTTCCTCCATGGCGGCCTGGTGATGCGCTGATCCCACTTTTTCTGCGCAATTCTTAATTTTACTGGTAGCGCGCCCAGGCTATGCATATGCATAGGTAGGATTTAGTTAGTGTTAGGTCCCCTCCCATGGAGGAAAGACTTCTTCGACAGTGGGAGGGACGAGTACCTAACAAATTGCATGCAAACTGTTAGTGGAAACTAACATCCTCCAAGTGGTAGACAGGTTGTATGTGTGCTCATTGTGTATTTGTATCCCATGAGTGGGGTCTGCACTTTTTTGCAGGTAAGCATTCATCTGTTTTTAAGTAGCGCTGTTCATTTCTTTGCTATGTTGGATTTAATTCTGGTCAGCTGCTCCCACTTGTTAGTTTTTCTTTGGTGTATATGCAGAGCCTCTGTTTGGGTTCAAGGTGCGTTTGTAGTCTCTGGGGGGGCATAGCGCATCTCTGAGCTGAGGCCATTCAGAGGCGGCCTGGTGATGCGCTGATCCCACTTTTTCTGCGCATGTATTTGGCTGGTGTTGGCCCCACCTCCTTTTCCTAACCCTAACACACAATTACTTAATGACCACATTTGTGAGCTTTGCGGTCTTTGGTATCAGTAATTTTCATTGAAATAAAATAAATCTGATTGGCTGTGGCTCCACCCCTTTTCTGAATTTGAACCCAAATCACCCAATGGCCAAGTGTACCAGGTACAGGTGATTAACAGTGCAAGAGGCTTGTGCCATTAACAGTGCAAGAATAGCAGCAATTAAATATTCCCCTTAAAAATCAATAGGTGGATTTTGATTGGCTTTTGTACGCTCCACCCACCTTTCTGAATATTAATCCCAGTCACCCAGTGACCAACTGTGCAAAGTTTGAGAACCCTACCATTAACAGTGTAAGAATGGCTACAGTTTACATTTTCCCAATGAAATTTGTATTTTTCTCCACCCACTTATGACCCGGTGTTGCCCGATAATGTATTTGGCTGGTGTTGGCTGTGCCCACTTTTCTAACCCTAACGCACAATTAATCAATTACTCAATTACCAAGTTTGTGAGCTTTGCGGTGTTTGGCATCAATAATTTGCATTGGAATGAAACAAATCTAATTGGCTGTTTGTGGCTCCACCCTCTTTCTGAAATTGAACCCTAGTCACCCAATGATCAACTGTACCAGGTTTGAGGCTTGTGCCATTAACAGTGCAAGAATGGCAGCAATGTAAATATTCCCCTTGAAAATCAATAGGTTAATTTTGATTGGCTTGTATAGACTCCACCCACTTTTCTGAATATTAATCCAAGTCACCCAGTAACCAACTGTGCAAAGTTTGAGAACCCTACCATTAACAGTGTAAGAATGGCTGCTGTTTACATTTTCCCAGTAAAATTTGTATTTGTCTCCGCCCACTAATGACTCGGCGTTGCCCGCTTATGTATTTGGCTGGTGTTGGCTGTGCCTACTTTTCTAACCCTAACACACAATTAATCAATTACCAAATGGTTTAAAGAGGCGCCCTGGTGGTATATAAAAGCGTTTAAAAGCAGTTTAAAACCGAGAAAGGTTTGAGGTTGCTTACCTCAAGGACAACAAATCTTTGTAGGGACAAAAGATTTTATTGGTAGCACAGGCAATGCGTTTCACGGGTCTGAGCCTGCTTCCTCAGGCCAATAGCAGTGCCAGGCCAATTGAAATAGCAAGCTAAGGTAGCCTTTTTTTTTTTTTTTTTTTTGTTTCCTGTGCCTTTTCCCCAGAAGGTGTCCTGACACCAATCATCCACTACTAATCAATTACCAAGTTTGTGATCTTTGCGGTGTTTGTCATCAATAATTTGCATTGAAATGAAACAAATCTAATTGGCTGTTTGTGGCTCCACCCCCTTTCTGAAATTGAACCCCAATCCCCCAATGATCAACTGTACCAGGTTTGAGGCTTGTGTCATTAACAGTGCAAGAATGGCAGCAATGTAAATATTCCCCTTGAAAATCAATAGGTGAATTTTGATTGACTTTTATAGACTCCACCCACCTTTCTGAATATTAATACCAGTCACCCAACGACCAACTGTGCAAAGTTTGAGAACCCTACCATTAACAGTGTAAGAATGGCTGCAGTTTACATTTTCCAGTGAAATGTGTATTTGTCTCCGCCCCCTTTTTGGTTATGGGAATAAAAAGTATCCTATACTTTATTCCAGGTAGTGTACTATGTGTGTGCCAAATTTCATTCAAATCCGTTCAGCCGTTTTTGCGTGATCGAGTAACAAACATCCAAACATCCAAACTTTCCCATTTATTATATTAGTAGGATAATTCCGCATGAAGAAGGGGTGGAGGCAGTAAGGGAAGCTCTAATACAGGAAGGAAGGTTGAAATATCAACAAATCGACTTCCTAGTACAACTTCTGATATATACATTGAAGCATAACTATTTTTGGTATGCCGGGGATTACTATAGACAGAAGGTGGGATGTGCTATGGGGGCAAAATATGCCCCCAGCCTCGCCAACATTTTTATGGACAAATTGGAGAGGCAGGTTATTGCTGATGAGAAAAGTGTGCAGGTACAGCAATGGTGGCGTTACATCGATGACCTGCTGATACTGTGGAAAAATGGGCCAATGGATGTAGATCAGTGTTCTCCCCAGGCTCTTTCAGCCGGGTGCTCCACCCGGCTAGTTTTGATGACCACCCGGCTGTCATCGGCTCACCTCCTCCTATGTGGTAAGCAGAGTCGGTCACAGAAGCACTGGCCCTGCATTCTGTCATCTCGTCCCACCCGGCTACTTTTTCATGCCACCCGGCTACTATTTCATGCCACCCGGCTGGAAAAAAATTCGGGGGAGAACACTGTAGATGAATATATAAATTGGCTCAATCAAAATACTTTGGGCATTATTCTAACAGCAAAGAGCAGTAACACTGATATAGACTTTTTGGATCTGCAATTGAGAAAAGAAGGAAATAAAATTACGACCAAAACCTTCTTCAAGAAAACAGACAGGAATAGATATATTCCTAAGAGTAGTTGTCATCATGAGAAATGGCTCAAGAGTATTCCAAAGGGGCAGTTCTGTAGGATGAAGCGGAACTGTACCAATGAGGAAGATTTCAGACAACAGAGTGGTATTTTGATTGAAAGGTTTGAGGAAAAGGGATATGATAGGAGTATGCTGTGGGAGGAATTTAGGAAGGTGGAAGGGATGGATAGGGAAAGATTATTAATGGATAGGAGTGGTGAGGACCGGACGATACAAGGACATGAATTTGCGATATTCCTTGACTACAACAATCAATATAAGAAGATTGAAAACATAATTAATAGGCATTGGAACATTTTAAGAAGTGACCATATATTGGGCCAGCACCTACCACCCTGCCCTAAGTTCATGTACAGAAAGGCTCGAAATCTACAGAGCATCCTAGTGCCCTCGTATGTTGATGGTCCCCAGCGGAATAGGGGGGATATGCTGGGTAGAAAAGGTTTCTTCCCACGCAGGAAATGCGGACCATGTGATATAACGCGTTCAGAAAGAAAGTATGAAATCATGTCAAAAGTGACTGGACGATCGTACAAAATTAGAGATTGCATCACATGTAATTCAACGCATGTAGTATATCTAATATGGTGCACATGTGGATACCAATACATCGAGAGAACAACCAGATTACTGAGAAAGCGAATATCTGAACATGTATATAACATTGAGCGTGGATTTTAGGGACACAGCGTCTCTAAACATTTTAAACTGTGCCATGGAAAGGATCCGAGTCAGATGAGCTTTTGTGCGATTGAAAAATTGTCTGCTAACTGGAGAGGTTGCCATAAGACGAGAGAAATCTCAAAATTGGAAACAAAATGGATATTTGAGATGAAGACAATGACACCTAGTGGTCTAAATGTTGAACTGGACCTGAATTGCTTCATTTCAGATGATTAAAAAGAATAGGTCGAAAGTATGGGACAAGTGACAACACGAATGCCCATAATTGTTTTGGGAACAAAGGTTTTTCCCTCTGTTTTCCTTATTGGGGAGTCCCCCGTTGCAGTCTGGTTTACATATAAGTCTGTAAAGGGATTAGATTATTTTATTTCTGAATGGGGGGGGGGGGATTATTTTCTCATATAAATTTTCTTTGATATAAAAATATTTTTTCTCATTATATAATTTTAATTATTTGAATAAAAATGTTTCTCTTTTGGTGGTCAGAAGGGTAATAGAACCAATATGGGTAGGTAGAATATGGTTAGGTAGGCCATGTAGTACTGTGTGATGGGGAGTGCATGTTTGGGATAGGGTCCCTTTGGTTGGCATATATGGGGGTGTGGTGTTCACATTTATTAAGGTTAATGGCCATTGAGAGATTACACTGTTCACTAGTATATGCTGGTAATAGGCATATTCGTATATTGGTCACGGTTTAATTGCACAGTTGTTACTAATATAGTAAGTGACCTATATAGTATATTATGAGTGGATGATGATGGGGCGATATTAGGTTTCACAGGCAGCATCAATGTTGTGAACATTGGTGATGTGAGGTGTTTAGTATTTTATTAGCCAGTAGGTGTACTCACAATAAATGATATTAATGTACCATGGTAGGAAAGTTTGTATAAGAAGATATTTGGGTATATAACATATGATCTGTGGCATTGTGTGGGTTTATAGAATGTATGGGGCAAATAGATTGATTAGTCTGGTGTTTATTAGTACACTGCATATAATATATAGAAGGAGGTGATGGGTTTTTTCATTGTGTAAGGAGATTCATGGGTCCCTGGGAAACTGGGAACATGAGACCCTGTGGGTTTTGGGTAGGTATGTGGCTGTGTGGCGATCTAACAGTTAATCATGGCTGTCGGACTAAGCTATTTCTATAGGGAATGAGGTTTCCCGAGTACAGGGGTGGGGCAGAGAGTTTTGATAGGTGTTTAAGGGTTGGATGGGAGGGATGACAAGTATTAGATGGGCGGGGAATGTTTGGCGTAGAAAGAATAGAATGGGAGGGGATCGGCGCATTTTTGCATTAAGGGCGGCGATTCCCGGTGTAATGTCAGAATGGGCAGACCGGAAGCAGCCTTCCTCACTGAGTATGACGCATGCTCAGTGGGAAGTTAGACATTATGTACCTGAATTATCTCCGCTTCCGCACCTCCTACACTCCCGAAATTTTCAGGGGAGGGAGGGGACCCCCAGATCTAGCTCTATGTCGAATTGCAGCCCCGAGCCCCGCTAGTTCCTGAGATTGGTTTGCTGCAATCAGTCTCGGGAACCAGCAGGGCTCGGGGGCTGCTATTTGGCACAGAGCTAGATCTGGGGGTCCCCTCCCTCCCCTGAAAATTTCGGCAGTGTACGTGGTGTGGAAGCGAAGATATTTAGGATGTTTTACGTGGCTGCGTAATTTAATGGGACACAGGCTCCTACTGCGCATGTGGGGCTGCCCAATCTGCGGGGCTGCCCATTCTGACACTACACCGGCTGAACAGTAGCGTAGGATCACGCTGAAGCTATGAGGAAATCTGCGCTTATATCTCTGCGGGGCATGTAGTCTCGCGAGATTGCGAGAGATTGAAGGACTCTGGGTAGTGTAGTCCTGGGCGCATACATAGTAGTAGGAGGAAGATAAGACAAGAGCATCGTGGGAAATGTAGTCCCTGGTGAGCTACTGTTTAAGGTATGATTTTATAACTTGCAAGGCTCGTTTTTTAGTAGGTTATGGTGGTACTGTTAGTGTAGTATGCATAAGTTTAGGAGTGATATGATGTATAGTGATTCTGTGTAATATGATGATTATGCAAATGAGTTATGTGAGCATAAGAGTCTGCTGGGTCGCTTCCTGACCAATAGCCCCTGATGAGTCGTATGACGTAACGCGTAGGGCGGAGCCAGGAAGGGAAGCGATCCGCAGCAGGAGGAGACGTCCCCTGATATTTTAAACATTACATGCGCATTTTACTTGATGTTTGTATGATCTCTTGATTTTATTGAATAAACCAACGGTTTTACACTATCAAAAGCTCCTTAGCCCTAGATCTGTATCAGAATCCTGTTTGCAAGTTGAAGGAGGATACTGTCTGCATACTTTGTGGCTAAAACTGCACATCCACAAAGCCTGGACAGCTGTCTGTGAGTGTGGGCAGCGGCAGCAAAGGGTGAGCAGTAGTTAGATAGAGGTAGATTGGAGTGAGACCTCCTGTTTTGAAAGCTTGATTGCAGTATGATCTTTTGTTGTTTTGTCCGAGATTGAACTTATCTACATCTGTGGAAAGAAGCCGGATAATTACACAAGCGTGGTTGCTGTCTGTGCGGCCGGGCAGCCTCTTAAAGAGACACTGAAGCGAAAAATAAATTATGATATTATGATTTGTATGTGTAGTACAGCTAAGAAATAAAACATTAAGGTCAGATACATCAGTCTAATTGTTTCCAGTACAGGAAGAATTGAGAAACTCCAGTTGTTATCTCTATGCAAACAAGCCATTAACTCTCCGACTAAGTCTTAGTCGTGGAGAGGGCTGTTATCTGACTTTTATTATCTCAACTGTAAGTGAACTGTTTACTTTTTCTCTGCTAGAGGAGAGGTCATTACTTCACAGACTGCTCTGAAAGACTCATTTTGAATGCTGAGTGTTGTGTAACCTGCACATATTATAGAATGATGCAATGTTAGAAAAAACACTATATACCTGAAAATAAAAGTATGCGAATATTTTCTTTGCTGCTAATCTTCTAGTAATTATTCATAGTACACAACCAATTCACTATTTCATATTTTTTTTTTTCGCTTCAGTGTCTCTTTAATAAGGTGAGCGTTCCAATTGTTGGCTACCACCTGTGGTGATAGAGGTGACCCCACAGTAGAAATCGCACGCATCGGGTCCCATAAGGTGATGGTCCCTACGTAACCATTTTATAGACAGATCGCAATATGGTCTTCTCTCTCTCTTTCTTTTGCATGTGTGGAGTCCTGCATTGAATGATCAAGCCCTTTGGAGCATCTGGACATTGGATCCTGTTTGATCTATTATAAGGACTTTTTTGCAGTAGGAACGTTTGGGACTAATTTCATTTATATTTAAAGGGGTAGCGCACTCTATTAGTAATTTTTTTTTATTCTATAAGGATGTACATGTAGCATCAATTTGAGTTGCAGCAAGCCTGGATATAGAGGGGAGAGGGAAAGGAGGGGAGCGCAATTGATATATCTATATATCGTGTTGCTCATTTGATGTTGTAAATATCTGTATAGTTAATTAGTCAGTTAGAGGGGTTCTGGTACAGTGGGTTGCAAAAGTATTCGGCCCCCTTGAAGTTTTCCACATTTTGTCACATTACTGCCACAAACATGCATCAATTTTATTGGAATTCCACTTGAAAGACCAATACAAAGTGGTGTACACGTGAGAAGTGGAACGAAAATCATACATCATTCCAAACATTTTTTACAAATAAATAACTGCAAAGTGAGGTGTGCGTAATTATTCGGCCCCCTGAGTCAATACTTTGTAGAACCACCTTTTGCTGCAATTACAGCTGCCAGTCTTTTAGGGTATGTCTCTACCAGCTTTGCACATCTAGAGACTGAAATCCTTGCCCATTCTTCTTTGCAAAATATCTCCAGCTCAGTCAGATTAGATGGACATTGTTTGTGAACAGCGGTTTTCAGATCTTGCCACAGATTCTCGATTGGATTTAGATCTGGATTTTAACTGGGCCATTCTAACACATAGATATGTTTTGTTTTAAACCATTCCATTGTTGCCCTGGCTTTATGTCATTGTCCTGCCGGAAGGAGAACCTCCGCCCCAGTCTCCAGTTTTTTGCAGTCTCCAAGAGGTTTTCTTCCAAGTTTGCCCTGTATTTGGCTCCATCTATCTTCCCATCAACTCTGACCAGCTTCCCTGTCCCTGCTGAAGAGAAGCACCCCCGAGCATGATGCTGCCACCACCATATTTGACAGTGGGGATGAGTATTCAGAGTGATGTGCAGTGTTAGTTTTCTGCCACACATAGCGTTTTGCATTTTGGCCAAAAAGTTCCATTTTGGTCTCATCTGACCAGAGCACCTTCTTCCACATGTTTGCTGTGTCCCCCACATGGCTTGTGGCAAACTGCAAATGGGACTTCTTATGCTTTTCTGTAACAATGGCTTTCTTCTTGCCACTCTTCCATAAAGGCCAACTTTGTACAGTGCATGACTAATAGTTGTCCTATAGACAGAGTCTCCCACCTGAGCTGTAGATCTCTGCAGCTCGTCCAGAGTCACCATGGGCCTCTTGACTGCATTTCTGATCAGCGCTCTCCTTGTTCGGCCTGTGAGTTTAGGTGGATGGCCTTGTCTTGGTAGGTTTACAGTTATGCCATACTCCTTCCATTTCTGAATGATTGCTTGAACAGTGCTCCGTGGGATGTTCAAGGCTTTGGAAATCTTTTTGTAGCCTAAGCCTGCTTTAAATTTCTCAATGACTTGTTCCCTGACCTGTCTTGTGTGTTATTTGGACTTCATGGTGTTGTTGCTTCCAATATTCTCTTAGACAACCTCTGAGGCCCTCACAGAGCAGCTGTATTTGTACTGACATTAGATTACACACAGGTGCACTCTATTTAGTCATTAGCACTCATCAGGCAATGTCTATAGGCAACTGACTGCACTCAGATCAAAGGGGGCTGAATAATTATGCACACACCACTTTGCAGTTATTTATTTGTAAAAAATGTTTGGAATCATGTATGATTTTTGTTCCACTTCTCACGTGTACACCACTTTGTATTGGTCCTTCATGTGGAATTCCAATAAAATTGATGTGGAAAAATTCAAGGGGGCCGAATACTTTTGAAACCTACTGTATTGTGGTTCATTGTGTTTGGCACTGATTGTATGATAATGATTGTACAAGTATTGTGATTGTATATTTGAATTGCTGTACCCAGTGGCGTACCTAGAGAATTTTACACCTGGTGCTGATGTACAGACACCCCCCTCCCCCCCCTCCCCAATAAAAAAAACCTTTTTTTTTTTTTTTTTAGGTAGGGTTGAAGGGTTGGGGTGAGAAAAGGAGTCATCGGGATGTGGACGGAGCTTACCATTATGAAGCGCTGTACTCTATACAATGCTGCAGAAGATGTAAGTGCTATATAAATACACAATAATAATATGGTAGGACATTAGACTATGGCTATGGTACAATTAGATTGTGAGCTTCTCTGAGCACAGTCAGAAAAGGGGGACATACCAAAGAGTGGGATGCATAGGAGGAGGGGGGGATAAAGCGGTAGAGGCACAAGGCAGAGAGCCTGGTGGGAGAGGAGAAATGGCAGGAAGGACTCTCACCGGGACTGCAAATATCACCAGGAACAGGCAGGAACATACTATTAAAAGAAGCCACTAAAATCTGAAAAGAGGAAAGGGTCATGTGGAAGACAACAGGGTGGGAGGTGGAGGTGGGAAAAGAGATAAGATTACCTGCAATCAAGCGAATCTAAATTGCTTGGAGCTTTCTTCTCTGCTCACTACAGAAGTCGGCAGTCAGCACCTGTATCAATGACTTCTGCATCTGCAGACTGCCCTGAATTATTGATTAATTACTCTGAACAGGATAAGTAATCAATAGTCTATGGGTAGTGTTTCTCAACACTTTATTGGTATGTACACCTTTTAGAACCCTGTACTGACCAAGTACCCACTAGCATAGTAAACATTATTACAAATACCCCTTAATAATAATTAGCTAAAACACGAATTTGTTATTGTTTAAATAAGTTTTATCATTTTCTAAAACTCTAAATTTGTTATTCTTGGTTAAAGTGACTCCGAGCTCATAAAAAAAATGAAAGTTGTACTCACCTGGGGCTTTCTCCAGCCCAGTGCTGGTCGGGAGGTCCCACGACGGCGTCCTGGCTCTTCTCCTTCTCCCCGCTCCGGAATGGCTGACAAGCCGCAGCCCGGGCGACACTCGCCCGAGTGTCGGGCTGCTCCTTCCGCGTATGACGCGGATTACGTCACATGCCGGCCGCCTCGCGTCATAACGGCGGCCGACGTGAAAGTACTGCGCATGCGCGATTAAAGCGTGCATGCGCCGTACTGCCACGCCGGCCGCCGTGATGACGCGAGGCGGCCGGCGTGTGACGTAATCCGCGTCATACGCGGAAGGAGCAGCCCGACACTCGGGCAAGTGTCGCCCGGGCTGCGGCCTGTCAGCCATTCCGGAGCGGGGAGAAGGAGAAGAGCCAGGTCGCCGTCGTGGGACCTCCCGACCAGCACTGGGCTGGAGAAAGCCCCAGGTGAGTACAACTTTCATTTTTTTTATGAGCTCGGAGTCCCTTTAAGTATAGCAAGCCTGAGTACCCCCTGGAACCATCAGAAGTACCCCCTGGTGTACGCATACCACACGTTGAGAACCTAGGGTCTAGGGCACACTGGTATTACAACAGCCAGAGCACATGGCTACTAATGACATGCAACTTCTGAAGCACTAAACACATCCTACCACCTCTCCCTGTTAATGTCCTAGCTGCAGCACAGCAATCATTCTCTCCACTCACCCTGCTGCTCTGCACATTCACTCACTGCAGGCTGTGTGTAGCAAGCGAGGAGACACATTGCCCATGGGGCAGGAAGGGGTAGGGGTGCTCCATCTAGTGCAGGAAGTAGTACACTCTGATTCACTGCCTGCTGCTATTTTCCAAAATGTTGCCCAAACTATGAAAAAAGGTCCCAGGTGGAAGTGCACAGTGACGGAGCACCACAGCAGCACCCCTAGCCATGGCTACACCTGGCGCTGTAAGCACCTGCAGTCTTATGGTAGGTACGCCACTGGCTACACCTACGTACAGTGGCTTGCAAAAGTATTCGGCCCCTTTGAAGTTTTCCACATTTTGTTACATTACTGTCACAAACATGAATCAATTTTATTGAAATTCCACGTGAAAGACCAATACAAAGTGGTGTACATGTGAGAAGTGGAACGAAAATCATACATGATTCAAAATATTTTTTACAAATAAATAACTGCAAAGTGGGGTGTTAGTAATTATTCAGCCCCCTTTGGTCTGAGTGCAGTCAGTTGCCCATAGACATTGCCTGATGAGTGCTAATGACTAAATAGAGTGCACCTGTGTGTAATCTAATGTCAATACAAATACAGCTGCTCTATGACGGCCTCAGAGGTTGTCTAAGAGAATATTGGGAGCAACAACACAATTAAGTCCAAAGAACACACCAGACAGGTCAGGGATAAAGGTATTGAGAAATTTAAAGCAGGCTTAGGCTACAAAAAGATTTCCAAAGCCTTGAATATTCCACAGAGCACTGTTCAAGCGATCATTCAGAAATGGAAGGAGTATGGCACAACTGTAAACCTACCAAAACAAGGCCATCCACCTAAACTCACAGGCCGAACAAGGAGAGCGCTGATCAGAAATGCAGTCAAGAGGCCCATGGTGACTCTGGATGTGCTGCAGAGATCTACAGCTCAGGTGGGGGAATCTGTCCATAGGACAACTATTAGTCGTGCACTGCGCAAAGTTGGCCCTTTATGGAAGAGTGGCAAGAAGAAAGCCATTGTTAACAGAAAAGCATAAGAAGTCCCATTTGCAGTTTGCCACAAGCCATGTGGGGGACACAGCAAACATGTGGAAGAAGGTGCTCTGGTCAGATGAGACCAAAATGGAACTTTTTGGCCAAAATGCAAAACGCTATGTGTGGCGGAAAACTAACACTGCACATCACTCTGAATACTCATCCCCACTGTCAAATATGGTGGTGGCAGCATCATGCTCTGGGGTTGCTTCTCTTCAGCAGGGACAGGGAAGCTGGTCAGAGTTGATGGGAAGATGGATGGAGCCAAATACAGGACAATCTTGGAAGAAAACCTCTTGGAGTCTGCAAAAGACTTGAGACTGGGGCGGAGGTTCACCTTCCAGCAGGGCAACGACCCTAAACATAAAGCCAGGGCAAGAATGGAATGGTTTAAAACAAAGCATATCCATGTGTTAGAAAGGCCCAGTCAAAGTCCAGATCTAAATCCAATCGAGAATCTGTGGCAAGATCTGAAAACTGCTGTTCACAAACGATGTCCATCTAAACGGACTGAGCTGGAGCTGTTTTGCAAAGAAGAATGGGCAAGGATTTCAGTCTCTAGATGTGCAAAGCTGGTAGAGACATACCCTAAAAGACTGGCAGCTGTAATTGCAGCAAAAGGTGGTTCTACAAAGTATTGACTCAGGGGCTGAATAATTACGCACACCCCACTTTGCAGTTATTTATTTGTAAAAAATGTTTGGTATTATGTATGACTTTGGTTCCACTTCTCATGTTTACACCACTTTGTATTGATCTTTCACATGGAATTGCAATAAAATTGATTCAAGTATGTAAGCCCGGAACTGCAGCACAGCGTAGTGTGCAGGGCCAACGCATGAGAGGGTAGCTGACCGGGAGCTAAGGGGTTAAGAAGTAGGGTAGGTGGAGCTGGGAATTCCCGGGCTTGGGAGGAAGACAGGGGGAGGAGGTTAGTTTATTTAAAGAGGGGGCGGAGCTTGGGCTGTCAGCAAGCGTGAGGTGGTAGCTCCCTCCCTCCCTTATGTGTTAATTTTTGTTCTAGGTACCTTTTTCGTCATTGCAGCCGGAGGGGTAGGGGCTCCAGAGGTGGGTATTATTTTGTCGGGGGATTTGCCGCGGGGCAAATTCCGGAGGGCTACGGATCATCAGTGAGTGCCAACATTGTGGGCATGCAGTTGTCCCCGAGTCGGAGAATGCGGCTGGGGGCCGGTCACAAGGCTGCATGCCAGGGATAAGGTTTTTGGTTTCCAGGCGGTACCTCCGGACCCCTTACCTCAGCTCTCTTGGATTTTATATGTTCGGATTCTTTAAGTGTTTATGATGGTTTTGTATTGTTGTTTTTAAATAAACAGGCTGCTTTGGCCTTAAATTTATCCAAAAATGCTGATGTAGTCCATGTGGTCATTGTAGTGATAAGAGTGGGAAGGTTTAAAAAGGGGAGGGGGGGAGGGCAGGTTTAAGGCGTAAGGGTATAAGCTCTACCCCTATCATGTTTGTGGCAGTAATATGACTAAATGTGGAAAACTTCAAGGGGCCCGAATACTTTTGCAAGCCACTGTAAATAACACGTTTCACCTTCAGATCCAGCCTGTGCAGACCTCAGTATTTTCTTGTATTTTCTTATATGTGGTTTCTTGCTCCTGCCTTGTCTTGATACGAATTAGCATGTGCAGAACATAAGGATTACATCCAAAATTGTATATAACAGTTACAGGTCCAGATTACAGAATTTCAGCCAACATTTCCATATTTTATAGAACTTTTTGGTAGATTTTCTAGCCTCATAGACAGACTTATATATAGGGGCATCCAATTTAATCTCTTTTTTAAGACCCAATAGTGAAGGTGGAGATTGTTTTTTCCACTGTAGAGCAATTGCTCTTCTAGAGTACATAAGCAATAAATGAGCCAGGTATAGCTTCTTGTCAGAAAGTGCAGTGTCACCAAAGATGCCCAGCAATAGGGCCTTAATGGTGTAGGGTATTAAGCCGTTGAATAGTACAGAAAGCATATCATGAACAGCGGCCCAAAACTCTTGTATTCTAGAGCAGTTCCAGAACACATGTATGAAATCAGCCCTATCTTCCTGACATCTCCAGCACTTCCCAGATTCTCCTTGTCTCATCTTAGAGAGTTTATAAGGGGTGAAGTAGGTTCTATACAAGAACTTGAGCGAGATCAATTTATGTCGTGCAGCTATTAGGGTAGTTATCATATGGGCCAAAGCGTCATTCCATTCCTTTTGTGTAAGGTCCGGAATATCGACCTGCCATTTAAAGAGACTCTGTACCAAAAATTACAACTTTTTTTTTCTACCATCCTACAAGTTCCTAAAGCTGTTCTAATGTGCTCTGCCTTACTGCAGCATGTTCTACTATCACTGTCTCTGTAATAAATCAATGTATCTTTCCCCTGTCAGACTTGTCAGCCTGTGTCTGGAAGGCTGCCAACTCTTCCGTGCTGGTCTGTTTATGCACAGTGTCCAGGCCCCTCTATGCACACTCCAGTGTGTGTGTGTATTTACAGAAGCCAGCAGCCTCTCTGCTATCTTATCAGTGATAGAAGAGAGCTGGATAAAAATCCTCCTCTGTTAGGCTGTGAAAGTAGCTGGCTGACACATACTGAGGAATTGCAAACACGGGCAGAGCTGTCTGCAGGAAGCCTGTCACTTCAGTGCATGAGAGAAGCAGGGGACAGAAGGTAAACACACAAATGATCTTTTGAGATTCAAAAGGAAAGCTGTATACAGCCTGCTTGTGTATGGATGTATTTTCTATGTGTGGACATACTGTACATCAATCTACTTCCGGTTTTGGTGGCCATTTTGTTTGTTTATAAACAAACTTTTTAAAACAGTTTTTGACTACTTTTAATGCGGCGGGGAGCGGCGAAATTGTGACAGAAGGTAATAGGAGATGTCCCCTAACACACTGGTATGTTTACTTTTGTGCGATTTTAACAATACAGATTCTCTTTAAGCAGGAATTTTGTGCACCGGGCAGCTTCTTCGCTAATAAGTGTGGTGTATATCTGAGAAGTCACCCCAGTTAAACCGGAGTGTGACAGAAGGTCTTCCAGGGAGTGGGATTGCACTAGGAGGTCAGCTGTCTTAAACTGAGTTTGGAAGGCATGGCGTAGCTGGAGATATCGAAATAACATCGACTTTGGTAGACTAAATGACTGTTTAAGGTCATTAAATTGGCGAATGGAGTTATTCTCAGTGATATCTCGTAGCTTAAATATACCCTTGTTTGCCCATATACGGGGATCAGGAACAGAGGCGAACTCCTGTCAGATTTTTTTTTAAGCAGAACATCACTGAAATGGTTAAACAAAGCATTTTGTCCTGCTATTCAGCTTCAAATCTGCATCCAAACTACAGATAATGGTATCTGTTTTACTTGTTAAACAGGGTTGCTCGAGTAGTACTTTTTAAAACCCGCCCAGATCCGGGTACCCAGATATCCAGATCAGATTCGGATATCCGGATCCGACTTTGCGGATATCCGAGTGAATTCGGATATCCTACCAAATTACCCGCGGGTACCCGACCTATTTGGGTATCCGGATCGAAAAACCGGAAGTGTCCTTTAAATAGCTTTAAAAAGGGTTTTTAGGGTAAATGATCCAAAGTCCAATCGCACAACTGGGACATGACAGTTTTCAGCCCAGACACCTCCAAAAAATGACACCGCAATTGTGTTTTGGGTTGAATATAGGTGGTGGTATCAGCAGCAGTGGCCTGTGGCACCGTGGCGGTGGGAGCCAGCGCCAGCTTGCTTCAGCCTCTTGAGCTCCTCATGCTCAACAACATGTTTTTCGGCCAGATGGGTGATGAAGCTGGAGGTGCCATACTTGTAGGGGTCACAACCTCTGCTCATCTGTAGTTTGCACACATTGCATATGGCAAACTTGCTGTCCAATGAGGGCAGAGTGAAAAACCGCCAGATTGGGGAGGTGCAGATTCCCCTGCGACCTGAATGGGATGCTGCGGCTTTTCTCCCTGTGTCGGTTGGAGGTTGAGTGGTGCAGCTGGTGGTAGCGGCAGAAGGATGTGGTGGGTCCCGCATTCCCTGGCCACTGTCTGCAATGCTAATACTCCGTGCCAAACCCACCGACGCATCCTCCTCGTCAGAGCTGACATCCCCATCCTGTGGATGGTAGTCACGGTCCTTCATCCCATCATCAACATCATACCCCCCCTCCTCAAAACCCAGAACATCCTCCTCAAACTCCTTGCAGCTAACAGCCCTGACTTCAATCGTGGCGCCTGGAGCGAAAAGCTTGCTGAATGAGGGTAGGCTGCCCGCTGGGGTCGACACTGACACGGCAGACCTTCTGAGGGTGGCCGTAATGTTGCTCCCTGTCCTCTTGCCCTTGCTGCCCCTCCCCCGGCTGCCGGTACCAGCAGACATAGTACAACTTATACGTGATGATGTCACCAGATCATGTGGGGTACTTTTACTTTAATTAAATCGGGGTTGGACTTTAAATCAAATCAGCACGGAGTGACAGACCGCACAGTAGAAGACAGACAGTGCACACTATCTGTTTAACTGTCACACTGACAATGCTCAGCACAGCAGCACTGCAGTAATCTGTAGTAAGCTAACACAGTACTACTCTCTCTAACAACTAACTGCAGCACTAACTAACTATATAATACAATAACACAGTAATCCTATTCCATAATCTATACTGTCCTGCTGGCCTGCACAGCACACACAGACACAGACATGACCTAACTGAGTGAATGAAATCAAACAATTACACTAGCTAGCTAAAAAAAAATAGAATAATAGTGTAGTGAAGGTGTTCAGCACTCAAAGCTTTAGGTTTATCACTGTATACAGTCAACACTTGCTAAGCCAACAGCACTGGAGCAAGTCTGTCAGTGACCAGCCAGCCACACAAGCAAGGTCGATCTTTCTCATCATGCCAGCCCTCCTTATTACACAGGGGGGCTGGCCAGGGTTCCCTTCTGTGATTGGGTGCCAGGGCTTAGGCTGGGAGGCCTCTGATTGGCTAAATTAGGTCAGGAGGGGCTGGCCAGAGTTCCCCTCTGTGATTGGTTGCTAGGACTTCTGCTGGGAGCCCTCTGATTGGCTGGGAGCCCTCTGAGTGGTTCAGTGACATCATCTCCCTTGTTACAGTACCCGGATCCGGATATCCGTCAGATATCCGCGGGTGTCCGGATTATGTGGCCAGATACCCGCATAGAGCTATCCGGATATTGGCCCAGGTATCCGGAATCCGGGTCCGACCGGATAGCGGAAAAATGGTCGGATACCCGAGTTTACCCAGGTACCCGGCTCCGGATGAGCATCCCTGTTAAACACAAATGTATCAATACTGGAATGTAAACAAACACTTTCTGAGAAACTGTCTCTGCTTTAGGCACACACAGAGTTCAGAATAGCTCATTAGAAGATGTTAATATATAATAAAAATCAGTTTGAATAAAATGCAATGACAGCTTTTAGGGCATGATAAATTACACTTTGGAAACCTGTAATTTTTAAATAGACACTATTACTTATGCACAAAAGCAAATATGATTACTGTATAATTAATAAAAAGTAGGAAACATATTTTTATTGAAGGTTATGTCGGAGTTTCAGGCCACTTTAAGTTTGTCTCCTAGTTCACTGAAATCATTTTTTAGGACCTTTTTATCTTCCACTAACTTTGTTGTTGGTAATAATGTGTACCAAGACAGCTGGGTCCTCCCCAGCCCCAACCATGAATTTATCTATGCGATCCGCCACATGCCGAACCCGAGCACCCAGAAGGCAATATACTTTATGGCATGCATGGTCTCTTCGACAAATTATCCTATCTGTCCTCCTGATAATTGAGTCCCCTACCACCAACACCTGCCTGGCCTTAGCTGTATTCCTATTTACATTCTCCTTACAGCAGTCAGTCCTCTGGTTGCTAAAAGACATTTCATGCTGCAGACTTGGTTAGGATGTGCCAACTCAGGACTAGCTTCCCTTAATCTTTTTTCCCTTCCACTCCTTACTATGACCCAGGAACCTATCTCATTATCCTGTCCCAACTGCACTCCTCCCTCCTCTTCCCTGATCCCTGAGAATACTTGTTCAGTTAGAACAAGGCTCTTCTCCATGTTATCAATGGCTCTCAGTTTTTCAAGTCGCTCACTTAGCTCCTTTATCAGTTTTTCTAACTCAACAACTCGTACACATCGTGGTACACACCCTCAAACATTTATTCTAGGGCTATGAACATTGCACAAGATGTACACTTCACCACATTACCTAAGATGGAGTCCATGCTAAAACCTAATGCTGGGAATACACGGCTCGATTCTCAGCTGATAAGATGGTTAGATAGATCATTTCTGACATGTCCGATCACCGTTCTAACATTTTGCCGCTCAATTTCTCATTGAAGTGAATTGAAAAAAAGATAAGAAAAACGAGCTGAAGATAAGAGAATCGAGCGGGCAAAATGATCGGGCGCAGAATCAAGCGCCAGAATCGACCCGTGTATTCCCAGCATAAGAGGATTTGATTAAAAATGTAAATGAAATGTGGTAGTACAAAAATCAAACAAACAAAATCACAAAATAAAAGGCAAAAAAAAAAAAACAACAAAAAAAAACAAGAGTCTAGGCCTAGGGCACTCACCTACTGTAGTTGTTTCAGCTGCCTGTGTTTCAATCAGTGTCCATTAAGGTGAATATTAGCATTCTTCACTTTATTGGCGGAATAAGTAGTTGTGTAGAAGAATTCCATAAAGCAGGATGTGCTAATAGCTCTGTAGCCCCCTTTTGCCTGGTTTGCATATGCCTAAACATTACCCAGATAAATATGTTCTTCATTGTCAGCTGCCATTGTGCATCGGTACATAGTGCAACTTGAGTTACTTTAGTAATGTAGGCATTGCATAACAGGTGTTATACTAGCAAATCACATTATCTAGGTAATTTTACTAGCATTTAGTAAATATGACCCATGGAAAATTTGCCATGTGACAAACTTCTAGCTTGTATCACAGATTGTAAAACTAGGGGCGTGGCCTAGCGCACAGTGAAGACAGCTGCATAGGAGACAAGCTCCTTGCCTGGGCTGCAAAAACCAGCTAAAAGCAACAGCCTTCTCCTCACTTTCCCTCCGCAGAGATGGAGGAAATGTTTAGAATAAAAAAGAAAGAAATGAGGTCTCCACTTGCAGAAGCTAATGGACTTGCGAGGCCTGGCTTTCAGCAGGCTCCTGGTCAAGGGAGATCCTTCTGGTGAGGAGGAGGAGGAATCAGCATGAGCGGAGAGAGCTGCGGCAGAAGCAGGTGGGAGCTTCTGAGGATCAGAGCACGCTGATGCTTTACCGAGAGACATGTGCGGCCTGCATCCAGAGCCCAAGATGGCGCCGAACAAGAGAGAGCATCAGCGTGCTCTGATCCTCAGAAGCTCCCACCTGCTTCTGCCGCAGCTCTCTCCGCTCATGCTGATTCCTCCTCCTCCTCACCAGAAGGATCTCCCTTGACCAGGAGCCTGCTGAAAGCCAGGCCTCGCAAGTCTGCCCCACAAGATACCACAGATCAGGTAGGAGAAATCAGTGATCAGGCCTCATGTGATAGTATCTCTGCAGAACTCCCCTGCTCCAGGTTTGACTCCTTTTCTGCCACAGACCAGACAGTTTCTCAGCTGTACATAAAAGACATTTTGCAATCTTTCAGAGTGTCCTTTATAGCTTATATGTCCAGTTAGAGATGCAGCAAACACCGAATTTTCAGTTCCAGAACGGCAAACTTCCCCATATCATACCTCCCAACATTTTGAGATCAGAAAGAGGGACACTTAAGCCACACCCCTAATCACGCCCCTAGCACACCCCTAGTCACGCATACTAGTGTTGGGCGAACAGTGTTCGCCACTGTTCGGGTTCTGCAGAACATCACCCTGTTCGGGTGATGTTCGAGTTCGGCCGAACACCTGATGGTGTTCGGCCATATGGCCGAACTAAGAGCGCATGGCCGAACGTTCCCCGAACGTTCGGCTAGGGCTGTGATTGGCTGAACGGGTCATGTGGTTCGGACACGAACGCGCTCTGATTGGCCGAACGGGTCACGTGGTTCGGGTAAATAAATACCCGATCCACGTCATTTCTCCGCCATTTGTCTGTGGGTTTAGCTTTGGGTAGGCAGGCAGGGTAGTTCTCTCTCCAGCCAGGCTAGCCAGGGTCCCCCCAGTCATTGTGTCGCTGCTGGGAACAGTAGTACATCGCTCACCCACACTATATAGCATTGTGTTTACTGCCACTCTGTGTCTCTGCTGGGAACAGTAGTACACTGCTCACCCACCACTGTATAGCATTGTGTTTACTGCCACTCTGTGTCTCTGCTGGGAACAGTAGTACACCGCTCACCCACCACTGTATAGCATTGTGCTCTGTGTCGCTGCTGGGAATAGTAGTACACCGCTCACCCACCACTGTATAGCATTGTGCTCTGTGTCGCTGCTGGGAACAGTAGTACACCGCTCACCCACCACTGTATAGCATTGTGCTCTGTGTCGCTGCTGGGAACAGTAGTACACCGCTCATCCACCACTGTATAGCATTGTGCTCTGTGTCGCTGCTGGGAACAGTAGTACACCGCTCACCACCACTGTATAGCATTGTGCTCTGTGTCGCTGCTGGGAATAGTAGTACACCGCTCACCCACCACTGTATAGCATTGTGCTCTGTGTCGCTGCTGGGAACAGTAGTACACCGCTCACCCACACTATATAGCATTGTGTTTACTGCCACTCTGTGTACACCGCTCACCCACCACTGTATAGCATTGTGTTTACTGCCACTCTGTGTCTCTGCTAGGAACAGTAGTACACCGCTCACCCGCTACTGTATAGCATTTCTGTACTGCCACTGTACTGCTGCCAGTCAGCGTGTACTTTAAGGATAAGTGAAATGAAGAAGAAATCCTGTGAAAGAGGGAGGGGCAAGGGAAGAGGTGTTTCCCCTGACGATTCACGTACAGGCCACAGTGGAACGCCGAAGAAAACCCACTCAATACCGCCCATGTTGTCCAGGAAATCAACCCTCACAAATCCAAAAGAACAGGACCGTTAGCGTTACTGGTCCCTTTTTCTGGAACCTCTCATCTGTATTACATTTATGACTGCATGCCGACAAAAAGCAAATTGCTATCCGCACGCTCCTTGTCCTCATGCAAGGCCTGGGTTGTTGTGTCTCAATGCGTAGCCTTCTCCTCCTGCGCCGCCCTCCTCCTGTTCCATCACGTGTGCTGCTGCTGGGTTAGCGTTACTGGTCCCTTTTCCTGGAACCTCTCATCTGTATTACATTTATGACTGCATGTGGACAAAAAGCAAATTGCTATCCGCACGCTTCTTGTCCGCATGCAAGGCCTGGGTTGTTGTGTCTCAAAGCGTGGCCTTCTCCTCCTGCGCCGCCCTCCTCCTGTTCCATCACGTGTGCTGCTGCTGGGTTAGCGTTACTGGTCCCTTTTCCTGGAACCTCTCATCTGTATTACATTTATGACTGCATGCCGACAAAAAGCATGTTACCTGTGCAAAGATAACAGACATTTCCCGCATTTAAAAGACAGTTTTCCATTTGAAACTTTAAAATCGATTTTCTCAAAAACTATAAGCTGTTTTTGCTAAAAAAAAAATTTCCTCTTGTACCCACTCCCAAGGTGCACATACCCTGTAAATTTGGGGTATGTAGCATGTAAGGAGGCTTTACAAAGCACCAAAGTTCGGGTCCCCATTGACTTCCATTATGTTCGGAGTTTCGGCTCGAACACCCGAACATCGCGGCCATGTTCGGCCTGTTCGGCCTGTTCGGCCCGAACCCGAACATCTAGATGTTCGCCCAACACTAACGCATACCATAAATACTATATAAGAAAAATATATAATTTTATAATTTAGATCACACTGGTCCTTTCTATCCTGGTTCATTTTCCTTCATAACACATGGAAATAAGAAATATGTGAGTTTAAAGGATGAGTATAAAGTTTAGAGTCAATTTAACACATTTTTCACTAGGTCTGTACATCAGTCCTGTAAGAGGGACAAATAAGGAGGAAAGAGCGACAGGGCTCCCAAAGAGGGACTGTTGGGAGCTATGGGAGAGGGGGACACACAGCATGTCAGGGGACACTGGAGATGGGGACACACAGCAGGGCAGGAGACACTGGAGGGATGGACACACAGCATGGCAGGGTACACTGGAGAGGGGGGGACACAGCATGGCAGGGGACACTGGAGAGGGGGAAACACAGCATGGCAGGGGACACTGGAGAGGGGGACACACAGCAGGGCAGGGGACACTGGACAGGGGGAAACACGGCATGGCAGGGGACACTGGAGAGGAAGACACACAGCAAGGCAGGGGACACTGGAGAGGGGGACACACAGCAGGGCAGGGGACACACAGCATGGCAGGGGACACTGGAGAGGGGGACACACAGCATGGCAGGGGACACTGGAGAGGGGGACACACAGCAGGGCAGGGGACACTGGAGAGGGGGACACACAGCAGGGCAGGGGACACTGGAGAGAGATTCACAGAAGGGCAGGGGACACTAGAGAGGGGGACTCACAGCAGGGCAGGGGACACTGGACAGGGGGAAACACAGCATGGCAGGGGACACTGGAGAGGGGGACACACAGCAGGGCAGGGGGCACTGGAGAGGGGGACACACAGCAGGGCAGGGGACACTGGAGAGGGGGACACACAGCAAGGCAGAGGACACTGGAGAGGGGGACACACAGCAGGGCAGGGGACAATGGAGAGAGAGACACACAGCAGAGCAGGGGACACTGGAGAGGGGGAAACACAGCATGGCAGGGGACACTGGAGAGGGGGACACACAGCAGGGCAGAGGACACTGGACAGGGGGAAACACGGCATGGCAGGGGACACTGGAGAGGGGGACACACAGCAAGGCAGGGGACACTGGAGAGGGGGACACACAGCATGGCAGGGGACACTGGAGAGGGGGACACACAGCATGGCAGGGGACACTGGAGAGGGGGACACACAGCATGGAAGGGGACACTGGAGAGGAAGACACACAGCAAGGCAGGGGACACTGGACAGGGGGAAACACAGCATGGCAGGGGACACTGGAGAGGGGGACACACAGCAAGGCAGGGGACACTGGAGAGGGGGACACACAGCATGGCAGGGGACACTAGAGAGGGGGACACACAGCATGGCAGGGGACACTGGAGAGGGGGACACACAGCATGGCAGGGGACACTGGAGAGGAAGACACACAGCAAGGCAGGGGACACTGGACAGGGGGAAACACAGCATGGCAGGGGACACTGGAGAGGGGGACACACAGCAAGGCAGGGGACACTGGAGAGGGGGACACACAGCAGGGCAGGGGACACTGGAGAGAGATTCACAGAAGGGCAGGGGACACTAGAGAGGGGGACTCACAGCAGGGCAGGGGACACTGGACAGGGGGAAACACAGCATGGCAGGGGACACTGGAGAGGGGGACACACAGCAGGGCAGGGGGCACTGGAGAGGGGGACACACAGCAGGGCAGGGGACACTGGAGAGGGGGACACACAGCAAGGCAGGGGACACTGGAGAGGGGGACACACAGCAGGGCAGGGGACACTGGAGAGGGGGACACACAGCAGGGCAGGGGACAATGGAGAGAGAGACACAGCAGAGCAGGGGACACTGGAGAGGGGGAAACACAGCATGGCAGGGGACACTGGAGAGGGGGACACACAGCAAGGCAGGGGACACTGGAGAGGGGGACACACAGCAGGGCAGGGGACACACAGCATGGCAGGGGACACTGGAGAGGGGGACACACAGCATGGCAGGGGACACAGGAGTGGGGGACACACAGCATGGAAGGGGACACTGGAGAGGAAGACACACAGCAAGGCAGGGGACACTGGAGAGGGGGACACACAGCAGGGCAGGGGACACTGGAGAGGGGGACACACGTCAAGGCAGGGGACACTGGAGAGGGGGACACACAGCAGGGCAGGGGACACACAGCATGGCAGGGGACACTGGAGAGGGGGACACACAGCATGGCAGGGGACAATGGAGAGGGGGACACACAGCATGGAAGGGGACACTGGAGAGGAAGACACACAGCAAGGCAGGGGACACTGGACAGGTGGAAACACAGCATGGCAGGGGACACTGGAGAGGGGGACACACAACAAGGCAGGGGACACTGGAGAGGGGGACACACAGCATGGCAGGGGACACTGGAGAGGGGGACACACAGCATGGAAGGGGACACTGGAGAGGGGGACACACGGCATGGAAGGGGACACTGGAGAGGAAGACACACAGCAAGAAAGGGAACACTGGAGAGGAAGACACACAGCAAGGCAGGGGACACTGGAGAGGGGGACACACAGCAGGGCAGGGGACACTGGAGAGGGGGACACACAGCAGGGCAGGGGACACTGGAGAGGGGGACACACAGCAGGGCAGGGGACACTGGAGAGGAAGACACATAGCATAGCAGGGGACACTGGAGTGGGGGCCACACAGCAGGGCAGGGGACACTGGAGAGGGGGACACACAGCAGGGCAGGGGACACTAGAGAGGGGGACTCACAGCAGGGCAGGGGACACTGGACAGGGGTAAACACAGCATGGCAGGGCAGGGGACACTGGAGAGGGACACACAGCATGGCAGGGCAGGAGACACTGGAGACAGACACAGGGCAGGGCAGGGGACACAGAAGAGAGACACACAGCATGGCAGTGCAGGGGACACTGGAGAGGGGGACACACAGCAGGGCAGGGGACACTGGAGAGGGGGACACACAGCATGGCAGGGGACACTGGAGAGGCGGAAACACAGCATGGCAGGGGACACTGGAGAGGGGGACACACAGCAGGGCAGGGGACACTGGAGAGGGGAAAACACAGCAGGGCAGGGGACACTGGACAGGGGGAAACACAGCATGGCAGGAGACACTGGAGAGGGGGACACACAGCAGGGCAGGGGACACTGGAGAGGGGGACACACAGCAGGGCAGGGGACACTGGAGAGGGGGACACACAGCAGGGCAGGGGACACTGGAGAGGGGGACACACAGCAGGACAGGGGACACTGGAGAGGGGGACACACAGCATGGCAGGGGACACTGGAGAGGGGGACACACAGCATGGAAGGGGACACTGGAGAGGAAGACACACAGCAAGGCAGGGGACACTGGACAGGGGGAAACACAGCATGGCAGGGGACACTGGAGAGGGGGACACACAGCAAGGCAGGGGACACTGGAGAGGGGGACACACAGCATGGCAGGGGACACTAGAGAGGGGGACACACAGCATGGCAGGGGACACTGGAGAGGGGGACACACAGCATGGCAGGGGACACTGGAGAGGAAGACACACAGCAAGGCAGGGGACACTGGACAGGGGGAAACACAGCATGGCAGGGGACACTGGAGAGGGGGACACACAGCAAGGCAGGGGACACTGGAGAGGGGGACACACAGCAGGGCAGGGGACACTGGAGAGAGATTCACAGAAGGGCAGGGGACACTAGAGAGGGGGACTCACAGCAGGGCAGGGGACACTGGACAGGGGAAAACACAGCATGGCAGGGGACACTGGAGAGGGGGACACACAGCAGGGCAGGGGGCACTGGAGAGGGGGACACACAGCAGGGCAGGGGACACTGGAGAGGGGGACACACAGCAAGGCAGGGGACACTGGAGAGGGGGACACACAGCAGGGCAGGGGACACTGGAGAGGGGGACACACAGCAGGGCAGGGGACAATGGAGAGAGAGACACAGCAGAGCAGGGGACACTGGAGAGGGGGAAACACAGCATGGCAGGGGACACTGGAGAGGGGGACACACAGCAAGGCAGGGGACACTGGAGAGGGGGACACACAGCAGGGCAGGGGACACACAGCATGGCAGGGGACACTGGAGAGGGGGACACACAGCATGGCAGGGGACACAGGAGTGGGGGACACACAGCATGGAAGGGGACACTGGAGAGGAAGACACACAGCAAGGCAGGGGACACTGGAGAGGGGGACACACAGCAGGGCAGGGGACACTGGAGAGGGGGACACACGTCAAGGCAGGGGACACTGGAGAGGGGGACACACAGCAGGGCAGGGGACACACAGCATGGCAGGGGACACTGGAGAGGGGGACACACAGCATGGCAGGGGACAATGGAGAGGGGGACACACAGCATGGAAGGGGACACTGGAGAGGAAGACACACAGCAAGGCAGGGGACACTGGACAGGTGGAAACACAGCATGGCAGGGGACACTGGAGAGGGGGACACACAACAAGGCAGGGGACACTGGAGAGGGGGACACACAGCATGGCAGGGGACACTGGAGAGGGGGACACACAGCATGGAAGGGGACACTGGAGAGGGGGACACACGGCATGGAAGGGGACACTGGAGAGGAAGACACACAGCAAGAAAGGGAACACTGGAGAGGAAGACACACAGCAAGGCAGGGGACACTGGAGAGGGGGACACACAGCAGGGCAGGGGACACTGGAGAGGGGGACACACAGCAGGGCAGGGGACACTGGAGAGGGGGACACACAGCAGGGCAGGGGACACTGGAGAGGAAGACACATAGCATAGCAGGGGACACTGGAGTGGGGGCCACACAGCAGGGCAGGGGACACTGGAGAGGGGGACACACAGCAGGGCAGGGGACACTAGAGAGGGGGACTCACAGCAGGGCAGGGGACACTGGACAGGGGTAAACACAGCATGGCAGGGCAGGGGACACTGGAGAGGGACACACAGCATGGCAGGGCAGGAGACACTGGAGACAGACACAGGGCAGGGCAGGGGACACAGAAGAGAGACACACAGCATGGCAGTGCAGGGGACACTGGAGAGGGGGACACACAGCAGGGCAGGGGACACTGGAGAGGGGGACACACAGCATGGCAGGGGACACTGGAGAGGCGGAAACACAGCATGGCAGGGGACACTGGAGAGGGGGACACACAGCAGGGCAGGGGACACTGGAGAGGGGAAAACACAGCAGGGCAGGGGACACTGGACAGGGGGAAACACAGCATGGCAGGAGACACTGGAGAGGGGGACACACAGCAGGGCAGGGGACACTGGAGAGGGGGACACACAGCAGGGCAGGGGACACTGGAGAGGGGGACACACAGCAGGGCAGGGGACACTGGAGAGGGGGACACACAGCAGGACAGGGGACACTGGAGAGGGGGACACACAGCAGGGCAGGGGACACTGGAGAGGGGGACACACAGCAGGGCAGGGGACACTGGAGAGGGGGACACACAGCAGGGCAGGGGACACTGGAGAGAGGGACACACAGCAGGGCAGGGGACACTGGAGAGGGGGAAACACAGCATGGCAGGGGACACTGGAGAGGGGGAAACACAGCTGGACAGGGGACACTGGAGAGGGGGACACACAGCAGGGCAGGGGACACTGGAGAGGGGGACACACAGCAGGGCAGGGGACACTGAAGAGGGGGGACAAACAGCAGGGCAGGGGACACTGAAGAGGGGGACACACAGCAGGGCAGGGGACACTGGAGAGGAAGACACACAGCAGGGCAGGGGGCACTGGAGAGGGGGACACACAGCAGGGCAGGGGACACTGGAGAGGGGGACACAGAGCAGGGCAGGGGACACTGGAGAGGGGGACACACAGCAGGGCAGGGGACACTGGAGAGGGGGACACGCAGCAAGGCAGGGGACACTGGAGAGGGGGACACTGGAGAGGGGGACACACAGCAGGGCAGGGGACACTGGAGAGGGGGACACACAGCAGGGCAGGGGACAATGGAGAGAGAGACACACAGCAGAGCAGGGGACACTGGAGAGGGGGAAACACAGCATGGCAGGGGACACTGGAGAGGGGGACACACAGCAGGGCAGGGGACACTGGACAGGGGGAAACACGGCATGGCAGGGGACACTGGAGAGGGGGACACACAGCAAGGCAGGGGACACTGGAGAGGGGGACACACAGCATGGCAGGGGACACTGGAGAGGGGGACACACAGCATGGCAGGGGACACAGGAGTGGGGGACACACAGCATGGAAGGGGACACTGGAGAGGAAGACACACAGCAAGGCAGGGGACACTGGAGAGGGGGACACACAGCAGGGCAGGGGACACTGGAGAGGGGGACACACGTCAAGGCAGGGGACACTGGAGAGGGGGACACACAGCAGGGCAGGGGACACACAGCATGGCAGGGGACACTGGAGAGGGGGACACACAGCATGGCAGGGGACACTGGAGAGGGGGACACACAGCATGGCAGGGGACACTGGAGAGGGGGACACACAGTATGGAAGGGGACACTGGAGAGGAAGACACACAGCAAGGCAGGGGACACTGGACAGAGGGAAACACAGCATGGCAGGGGACACTGAAGAGGGGGACACACAGCAAGGCAGGGGACACTGGAGAGGGGGACACACAGCATGGCAGGGGACACTGGAGAGGGGGACACACAGCATGGAAGGGGACACTGGAGAGGGGGACACACGGCATGGAAGGGGACACTGGAGAGGAAGACACACAGCAAGAAAGGGAACACTGGAGAGGAAGACACACAGCAAGGCAGGGGACACTGGAGAGGGGGACACACAGCAGGGCAGGGGACACTG
Organism: Hyperolius riggenbachi; assembly: GCF_040937935.1. Lineage (NCBI taxonomy): Eukaryota > Metazoa > Chordata > Amphibia > Anura > Hyperoliidae > Hyperolius > Hyperolius riggenbachi. Next base: position 397,585,737 of record NC_090647.1, on the reverse strand, counting down.
GAGAGGGGGACACACAGCAGGGCAGGGGACACTGGAGAGGGGGACACACAGCAGGGCAGGGGACACTGGAGAGGAAGACACATAGCATAGCAGGGGACACTGGAGAGGGGGACACACAGCAGGGCAGGGGACACTAGAGAGGGGGACTCACAGCAGGGCAGGGGACACTGGACAGGGGGAAACACAGCATGGCAGGGCAGGGGACACTGGAGAGGGACACACAGCATGGCAGGGCAGGAGACACTGGAGACGGACACAGGGCAGGGCAGGGGACACAGAAGAGGGACACACAGCATGGCAGTGCAGGGGACACTGGAGAGGGGGACACACAGCAGGGCAGGGCAGGGGACACTGGAGAGGGGGACACACAGCATGGCAGGGGACACTGGAGAGGCGGAAACACAGCATGGCAGGGGACACTGGAGAGGGGGACACACAGCAGGGCAGGGGACACTGGAGAGGGGGAAACACAGCAGGGCAGGGGACACTGGACAGGGGGAAACACAGCATGGCAGGGGACACTGGAGAGGGGGACACACAGCAGGGCAGGGGACACTGGAGAGGGGGACACACAGCAGGGCAGGGGACACTGGAGAGGGGGACACACAGCAGGGCAGGGGGCACTGGAGAGGGGGACACACAGCAGGACAGGGGACACTGGAGAGGGGGACACACAGCAGGGCAGGGGACACTGGAGAGGGGGACACACAGCAAGGCAGGGGACACTGGAGAGGGGGACACACAGCAGGGCAGGGGACACTGGAGAGGGGGACACACGTAAAGGCAGGGGACACTGGAGAGGGGGACACACAGCAGGGCAGGGGACACTAGAGAGGGGGACACACAGCATGGCAGGGGACACTGGAGAGGGGGACACACAGCATGGAAGGGGACACTGGAGAGGAAGACACACAGCAAGGCAGGGGACACTGGACAGGGGGAAACACAGCATGGTAGGGGACACTGGAGAGGGGGACACACAGCAAGGCAGGGGACACTGGAGAGGGGGACACACAGCATGGCAGGGGACACTGGAGAGGGGGACACACAGCATGGAAGGGGACACTGGAGAGGGGGACACACGGCATGGAAGGGGACACTGGAGAGGAAGACACACAGCAAGAAAGGGAACACTGGAGAGGAAGACACACAGCAAGGCAGGGGACACTGGAGAGGGGGACACACAGCAGGGCAGGGGACACTGGAGAGGGGGACACACAGCAGGGCAGGGGACACTGGAGAGGGGGAAACACAGCAGGGCAGGGGACACTGGAGAGGAAGACACATAGCATAGCAGGGGACACTGGAGAGGGGGACACACAGCAGGGCAGGGGACACTGGAGAGGGGGACACACAGCAGGGCAGGGGACACTAGAGAGGGGGACTCACAGCAGGGCAGGGGACACTGGACAGGGGGAAACACAGCATGGCAGGGGACACTGGAGAGGGACACACAGCATGGCAGGGCAGGAGACACTGGAGACGGACACAGGGCAGGGCAGGGGACACAGAAGAGGGACACACAGCATGGCAGTGCAGGGGACACTGGAGAGGGGGACACACAGCAGGGCAGGGCAGGGGACACTGGAGAGGGGGACACACAGCATGGCAGGGGACACTGGAGAGGCGGAAACACAGCATGGCAGGGGACACTGGAGAGGGGGAAACACAGCAGGGCAGGGGACACTGGACAGGGAGAAACACAGCATGGCAGGGGACACTGGAGAGGGGGACACACAGCAGGGCAGGGGACACTGGAGAGGGGGACACACAGCAGGGCAGGGGACACTGGAGAGGGGGACACACAGCAGGGCAGGGGACACTGGAGAGGGGGACACACAGCAGGGCAGGGGACACTGGAGAGGGGGACACACAGCAGGGCAGGGGACACTGGAGAGGGGGACACACAGCAGGGCAGGGGACACTGGAGAGAGGGACACACAGCAGGGCAGGGGACACTGGAGAGGGGGAAACACAGCATGGCAGGGGACACTGGAGAGGGGGAAACACAGCTGGGCAGGGGACACTGGAGAGGGGGAAACACAGCTGGGCAGGGGACACTGGAGAGGGGGACACACAGCAGGGCAGGGGACACTGGAGAGGGGGACACACAGCAGGGCAGGGGACACTGAAGAGGGGGGACACACAGCAGGGCAGGGGACACTGAAGAGGGGGACACACAGCAGGGCAGGGGACACTGGAGAGGAAGACACACAGCAGGGCAGGGGGCACTGGAGAGGGGGACACACAGCAGGGCAGGGGACACTGGAGAGGGGGACACACAGCAGGGCAGGGGACACTGAAGAGGGGGACAAACAGCAGGGCAGGGGGACACTGAAGAGGAGGACACACAGCATAGCAGGGGACACTGGAGAGGGGGACACACAGCATGGCAGGGGACACTGGAGAGGGGTACACACAGCATGGCAGGGCAGGGGACACTGGAGAGGGACACACAGCATGGCAGGGCAGGAGACACTGGAGAGGGACACAGGGCAGGGCAGGGGACACAGAAGAGGGACACAAAGCATGGCAGTGCAGGGGACACTGGAGAGGGGGACACACAGCAGGGCAAGGCAGGGGAAACTGGAGAGGGGGACACACAGCATGGCAGGGCAGGGGACACTGGAGAGGGGGACACACAGCAGGGCAGGGCAGGGGACACAGAGGGGCACACAGCATGACAGGGAGGGGACACTGGAGAGGGGACACACAGCATGGCAGGGGACACTGGGGAGGGATACACAGCATGGTAGGGCAGGGGACACTGGAGAGGGACACACAGCATGGCAGGGCAGGGGACACTGGAGAGGGACACACAGCATGGCAGGGCAGGGGACACAAAGCATGGCAGGGAGGGGACACTGAGAGGGACACAGCATGGCAGGGGACACTGGAGAGGGGGACTCACAGCATGGCAGGGGACACTGGAGAGGGACACACACAGCAGGGCAGGGGACACTGGAGAGGGGGACACACAGCATGGCAGGGGACACTGGAGGTGGGGACACACAGCATGGCAGGGGACACTGGAGAGGGACACACAGCATGGCAGGGCAGGGGACACTGGAGAGGCACACACAGCATGGCAGGGAGGGGACACACAGCATGGCAGGGCAGGGGACATGGGAGAGGGGGACACACAGCAGGGCAGGGCAGGGGACACTGGAGAGGGGGACACACAGCATGGCAGGGGACACTGGAAAGGGATACACAGCATGACAGGGGATACTGGAGAGGGACACACAGTATGGCAGGGCAGGGGACACACAGCATGGCAGGGAGGGGACATTGAGAGGGACACAGCATGGCAGGGCAGGGGACACACAGCATGGCAGGGAGGGGACACAGAGGGACACAGCATGGCAGGGAGGGGACACTGAGAGGGACACACAGCATGGCAGGGAGGGGACACACATGAGGCAGGGGTCAGAGCACTTATCAGTTGTGTAGCAAGGAACTGCAGGATGTAATACGTTATGCAGGATCTCTCCTGCACTGTGCAATCACTGTGACAAGCACCATGCCAGGCAGCTGCATTGATTCACTTGCCTCCTCCAGCAGGTTTCAGCTTCCTGCTTCCTCTCTCTGTCTGCATCATGTGCTCTGCTGGGTCTCTGAAAAAAGGGGCGGAGCTAGACAGAGCTCAGTGTCATTCCACACAGCCAATTAGCTTCAAGCAAGCCACAAGTGTGTGTGTGTGTGAGATTATCAGGCTGTCTCCACAGAGCAGGAAGAGAGACAGCAGTTAGGGCCCTTTCACACCAGAGGGCTTTTTCGGCGTTTTAACGCCACGGCCGAAGTTGGCGTTTTCCTAGGTAAAAGAAAGTCCATAGACTTTCATTTTACCATTCACACTAAACGCCGCATTTTGGAGCGTTGCGTTTCAACGCTCCCAGGCGCTTTTTCTGGGCCTACCGCGGCGTTTCTTATTACAATTGATTGTAATGTATAGGCGTTAAAACGCCTTCAAAACGCCTTCAAAACGCCTGCAGCCAAAACGCCGCGTTTTAGCCTTTCACCGCTGCCTGTAGTGGGAAAGAGCCCTTAGGGCCCTTTCACACCAGAGGGATTTTTCGGCGTTTTAACGCCACGGCCGAAGTTGGCGTTTTGCTAGGTAAAAGAAAGTCCATAGACTTTCATTTTACCTTTCACATCTAACTCAGCGTTTTGGAGCGTTGCGTTTCAACGCTCCCAGGAGCTTTTTCAGGGCTGTTAACAGCCGAAGTTGGCTGTTGGCGTTTCAATGATAGTCAATGGAAAACGCCAACTTCAGCGTTTTCAAAGCCTTTTCAAAGCGTTTTACAGCTATCTTGTTCACTTATTTTTATAGAAGAAAAAAAAAGGACGTTTTCATATGGGCTGTAAAACTCTTTCAAAAGGCTTTGAAAACGCTATGTATTGGCGTTAAGCAAAAGGCTGACTTTCAGCCTTTTCTACCGCAGCCTCTAGTGTGAAAGAGCCCTTATGGGCATTGAGGCAGAGCAATGTAATTATCCAAAGGGCACCTAGTGTGTCTGCTAAAACGGGACTTAAGGAGGAGTGGGCGGGATCCGGGATGAGGGGGCGGAGCCTGGGATAGTCCCGCCCAAATCGGGACTGTTGGGGACTATGCCCATATGTTCGCGAGCAGGTCCATTTTAAAACCTACAAAGACTGTTTCTGGCCACAAAAGTGATTTTTCAAGGGGTCTAGGGGCATGCCGGAGGGGGATCCATGCTAAAAGTCCCACCAAAAATTAGAGTTGACGCAAAGTCGGGTTTTAATCCCTAAAGGGCAGGAATCAAATTATGCACAGCTCTGGGTGTCAGTGGGCTGTGGAGTGTCACAGATAGAGAAATGCAAGTACTATCAGAATACAGTGAAATAATAATGCACTGGAGTGGTTCTGTGCCTGCAACTTAATGAGGTCACAGCAGTAGTGTGCAAACAGCTCTGGGGGTCAGTGGGCAGTGGCGTGTCACACAACAAAAAAACCAGGAGACTGATTTGCTAGCCCTCAAAAGGGCTAATGCTTTCCCTACCTATCTGCAGCAAGTCTGACCCTGCTCTCACTAACAGTCAGCAGCCATCAGATAATTAATCTAATATGGCCACCGCAGTTGCTTTTTGATAGGGGAGTGTGGGGTCCAGTATGGGATGCTAGCTGATTGGCTGCCATGTGTCTGCTGACTGTGAGGTAGAGGGTCAAAGTTTAGCTCAATGATAATGTATAGGGGGTGAATCAAACACCCCAAATGTTCGCTGTTCGCGGATGTTCGCAGAATACTTCTTGCTGGCGAACAGTTTGGGCCATCTCTATGTCCAATATGCAGAGACAGCTCCAATCTGAGATACACGATTTAGGCAGCAGGGTAGATGACAATGAAAAAAACATGACTGTTTTAGCATAATAATTTAATAAGATGGCTGCCAATAATCATTCTGATGAGATCACAGATTGTAAAACTATATAAGATTTTCTTTTACCTCAACACCCATATTGTTTGTTTTTCTTTCAGCAAATGAAGGATGATGCCCTGCATACAATACTACTTGAAAATAATTTATTACAAGACTTCAAGGTGAGGCATAGTTTGAAACATGCAATATAACCAGTTGGCCTTATCTAATAACTTAGAAGCTTTTTGAAAAAATTCATGAAAACATTTTATTGCATCAGTGAATGATTCATGATCTCTGCGGCCAGTTCACACTTATATTAGCTGCAGATTAATGAGACTAGAGTAGTCCCTTCCTTGTCAAGAAAGTAAATGATAAACAGTTTTTCTTAATCTGCGCTTCAACCTCAATAGTTATAGTAATAATTCAATACAAAGCTTTGCATATGAACAAATGAACATTTATGAAAATAGCATAAAAACATACTTTCCCTGGTGCAGTGTACACAACATCTGTAAAGCGCTGCAGCGTCGTCACACCCAGCTTACAAATCTCATGCACACAAAAACATGCATACAGAAAAGGGAACAAGGTTGTGTCCAAAAATAAAAATGAGAATATAAAAATAAAAAGGTAAATAGCAAAATAAGACCCCAAAATAATTGAAGGTTTCAAAGTTTCCTTAGTCTAGATGCTATAGTCAGGTGCAATGTAATTGTAATCTTCTTGGGTGCAAACAGATTGATACAACCAGAGCCTGATGCACTATGGCTCATATACGATGATAATAAGTAGCTTAATTGTGTGTGAGTACTTATGCAAATAATAGCATAGTTCATTCAATAAATATGGCTTGAAAACCTCAGGTAGTCGGGCAGTCTGTGCTGCTGATTCACTCACGTGACCTTGGATGACTTGAGCGGAGGCTGCTAGATTCCCGATAGGTACTCCACTGGTAAGGGCAGGGCCGGATTTGAACTTTTTACCGCCCAAGGCCCACTACCTTCAGCCGCCCCATGACAATCAGCGGAATTAGGATCTGATAGACCAGGATATTAGGGTTAGGCATTTACAAAAAAAAAAAAGTGGTTAGTGGAGATTAAAGGCTAGGCCTTTTGGCAATTTAGGGTAAGGCTAGGAATTTGACAATAGGATTGTGGGAAAAAGGGTTAAAATTTATGTGACCCTGAGATGGTACACTGGGCTTTATTTATACTTACCTGGGGCTTCCTCCAGCCCAATGAGCACTGTAGCCTCCCGGTATGTATGCCTCCCGGTAATCCGGCTGGAAGTGCTCTTCTGTGCATGCGCAGCTCGTCCAGACGTGCACCCCTCATTGCGCTGCTGCGTCCAGGTGCATTTTGTGCCTGCGCAGCAGTACTGCACAGGACGCTCCTGGGGACAAGAGCGTGACAGAGGGTGCCCACATCGCAGGGGATTACCGGGAGTCATAGCGCCAGAACAGAGGGGGCAAAGAGGCCAGAGGGAGGCCACAGGGCTCATGGGGCTGGAGAAGTCCCAGGTGAGTATATATATACTGTAAAGTCCAGTGTACCATCTCAGGTTAGAGAGTCTGATCACAAGATTAAGGTGATTAAATTGACTGAGGATAGCGACTATGCATTCTGTACAGTGCTGCAGAAGGTATAAGTGCTAGATAAATACATAATAGTATGGTAGGACATTAGACTATGACTATGGCAGGATTAGAGTTTGAGCTCCTCTGAGGACAGTCAGTGACATGACTATGTACTCTGTAATGTGCTGCAGAAGATGTCAGTGCTGTATAAATACATAATAATAATATGGTAGGACATTAGACTGACTATGGTAGGGATTAGATTGTGAGCCCCTCTGAGGACAGTCAGTGACATGACTATGTACTCTGTAATGTGCTGCAGAAGATGTCAGTGCTGTATAAATACATAATAATAATATGGTAGGACATTAGACTATGACTATGGTAGGATTAGAGTGTGAGCTCTTCTGAGGACAGTCAGTGACATGACTATGTACTCTGTAAAGTGCAGCAGATGTCAGTGCTACATAAATACATAATAATGATATGGTAGGACATTAGACTATGACTATGGTAGGAATAAACATACATATATCCAGGCACATCGCCTCTAGTTAGGACATTAAATAAATTATTAGGGAAAGGGAGGTGCTGAAGGAGGTGTGGCTAGAAAACAGCAAAAATCTATTAACCCTTCGCACACTCACATGCAAATGTTCAAACAATTGCATTCACAGATTCACTCATCCAGGCACAACTGTTATCCCTACAGCTAAATTAAAAGCCAGGGTTTTAGTTCACAGAAGAATGCATTCTTATGCTTAATCACCTATACTGCGCAGAAGTACCCAGGTAAACATAGGTGTCCTAACTCTGGCCCTGTAACATGCATAGTGCCAGTGGCGTAGCAAAGGAGCTGTGGGCCCCGATGCAAGTTTTACATTGGGGCCCCCAAGCACTCTATACATAACAATTGATACGGCGCACCAAAACCTGCCAATGGCAACTACAGTGTCAGAGGTGCAAGAAGGGGGTGGGGAACAGTTTGTTAATAATTACCACTATTCAAAGTATCTATAGAAGTGATTATTATGAGCACAGGACCAATATAGAGCTAATTCTGTAGTTGAGGGAGGGCCCTTCGGGGCCCCTCTGGCCCAAGGGCCCCGATGCGGTTGCTACCGCTGCACCCCCTATTGCTACGCCCCTGCATAGTGCAGACATGCAAACACATTCATTGCATCAAACCTATCAATGGATTAGGAGCACACATCCTAACTTCCTCTCCTGGGAAAGACAGTGCATCTTACCAATCGCACAAGGGAGCTAATGTTATGTGTCCATGTGCACCATGCGCATACACCAGCATAAGCTGTCTGCATGCTGACAAACATACAGGGGAAGGGGGGAGTGCACCGAATTGGACCCTAGCCACAGGGGTCAATGATAAGAATAAACATACATATATCCAGGCACATCGCCTCTAGTTAGGACATTAAATAAATTATTAGGGAAAGGGAGGTGCTGAAGGGGGTGTGGCTAGAAAACAGCAAAAATCTATTAACCCTTCGCACACTCACATGCAAATGTTCAAACAATTGCATTCACAGATTCACTCATCCAGGCACAACTGTTATCCCTACAGCTAAATTAAAAGCCAGGGTTTTAGTTCACAGAAGAATGCATTCTTATGCTTAATCACCTATACTGCGCAGAAGTACCCAGGTAAACATAGGTGTCCTAACTCTGGCCCTGTAACATGCATAGTGCAGATATGCAAACACATTCATTGCATCAAACCTATCAATGGATTAGAAGCACACATCCTAACTTCCTCTCCTGGGAAAGACAGTGCATCTTACCAATCGCATATATGTATGTTTATTCTTATCATTGACCCCTGTGGCTAGGGTCCAATTCGGTGCACTCCCCCCTTTCCCTGTATGTTTGTCAGCATGCAGACAGCTTATGCTGGTGTATGCGCATGGTGCACATGGACACATAACATTAGCTCCCTTGTGCGATTGGTAAGATGCACTGTCTTTCCCAGGAGAGGAAGTTAGGATGTGTGCTCCTAATCCATTGATAGGTTTGATGCAATGAATGTGTTTGCATGTCTGCACTATGCATGTTACAGGGCCAGAGTTAGGACACCTATGTTTACCTGGGTACTTCTGCGCAGTATAGGTGATTAAGCATAAGAATGCATTCTTCTGTGAACTAAAACCCTGGCTTTTAATTTAGCTGTAGGGATAACAGTTGTGCCTGGATGAGTGAATCTGTGAATGCAATTGTTTGAACATTTGCATGTGAGTGTGCGAAGGGTTAATAGATTTTTATGACTATGGTAGGGTTAGATTGTGGGCTGCCCAGAGCACAGTCAGTGACATGACCATGTTCTCTGTACAGTGCTGCCGAAGGTATCAGCGCTAGATAAATACATAAAGATAGGACATTAGACTATGACTATGGTTATGGTAGGATTAGAGTGTGAGCTCCTATGACAGTCAGTGACATGGCCATGTTCTCTATACAGTGCTGCTGAAGGTATCAGTGCTAGATAAATACAGAATGATAGGACATTAGACTATGGTTATGGTAGGATTAGAGTGTGAGCTCCTCTGACAGTCAGTGGCATGACTCTGTAAAGTGCTGCAGAAGATATCAGTGCCATATAAATACATCATAATAATATGGTAGGGCATTAGAGTGTGGCTATAGTAGGAATAACAAAAGGAACATGGCATGCGTACGTTAAAAAGGGGCGCTGAAAAAAAAGGGCGCGGGGTTTTAAACGATAAGCATGGATAACGTTTAAAAATGTATTGTACTGTATTTCGTTTAAAATTAATGTTTTATAAAGTTATAAATCATTAAATAATGTGCATTAAATTGGCAATTGTAAAAACGTTAATCTTTCGTTTAAATAGTGAAACGTATAATAACGTTTAAAAAAAAATTACTAAGTAACCCTCCCTGTACCTACCCCTAACCCCTAGACCCCCCTGTTGATGCCTAAACCTAAGACCCCCCTGTTGGTGCCTAAACCTAAGACCCCCTGTTGGTGCCTAAACCTAAGACCCCCCTGTTGGTGCCTAAACCTAAGACCCCCTGTTGGTGCCTAAACCTAAGACCCCCCTGTTGGTGCCTAAACCTAAGACCCCCCTGTTGGTGCCTAAACCTAAGACCCCCCTGTTGGTGCCTAAACCTAAGACCCCCTGTTGGTGCCTAAACCTAAGACCCCCCTGTTGGTGCCTAAACCTAAGACCCCCCTGTTGATGCCTAAACCTAAGACCCCCTGTTGGTGCCTAAACCTAAGACCCCCCTGTTGGTGCCTAAACCTAAGACCCCCCTGTTGGTGCTTAAACCTAAGACCCCCCTGTTGGTGCCTAAACCTAAGACCCCCCTGTTGGTGCCTAAACCTTTTGGTTTAAAAATAATGTTTGAAAAAATATTGTACTGTTTTTCGTTTAAAAATAATATTAAAAAAATTATAAATCATTAAATAATGTGTAATCATGAGAAGCAGTAATAAAACATTAAGTCTCCGGGCGCCGCTTTTAAAACGTTATTTTTCTCCGGCGCCCTTTTTTCCTATCGGGCGCCCATTAAACGATATTTATTATGAGAGTGAATGGCGGCGCCCGATTTGTCCACTAGCCTCCTGCGCCCTTTTTTACTGTTACCACATGGCATACATGAATAGCCTTGTTTGTGTGACAGGGAAATGACTGTGGGAGGGGAGGAGAAGAGCTGCCTGATTAACAACACAGAAAGAGAGAGGGGACTGTATGGAGAGTGAGTGAGTGATAGAAGCCAGCAGGACAGTAGGGGAGCGTCAGGCAGCCTGCAGTTTCAGAAGTCACAAAGTGACAGGCTCCGGGGGAGAGGAAGAAGGAGGGAGAGGGAGACAGCTGGTCACTCACGACTCCACAGCAGCTTAGGACGAAGTGTGTAAAATGCCTGTAGTTCTGCACACACACACTTCTCCCTCCTTAATCCTCACAGCGCTGACTCCAGTTGCCTACCCGTCTGCTGACTTCCTCCTCCTGGGCTCAAATCTCCCGGCTTCACGGCTTGTCTCTTCTCAGCCCCGCCCCATAGTGTCACAGAGGAGAGAAGGGAAGGGGAGGGGCGCTCTGCTCTATGCTATGCACGCAGGGGAGACTGGGGACAGCGCAGCAACAGACAGCAGATTACGGAAAAACAGCTGTTCTGCTGCCGGTGTGACACCCGCCCCAGCTCTCCTGTCGGCAGGTTTCCACCCTAGGAACCGGCCTAGGTGGCCTGTGCGGAAATCCGGCCATGGGTAAGGGCAAGGTGAAAAGACTCCTTTTAGTGGTGCAAGATGGATCGACCGGCTGGACTGTGGGAGAGCTGCGCGTCCGCTCTCACCGCTGCACGGCTTGGATCCCAGAGAACTTCCTTGTAGTGACGTCACTTGCAGTCTATCGCTTACAGGTTTCAGGAGGTCCGCCTCCCTTCATCAGAGCATGAGATTTGTAAGCTGGGTGTGACGATGTTGCAGCACCTTACAGATGCTGTGTACACTCCACCAGGGAAAGTATGTTTTTATGCTATGTTAATAAATGTTCATTTGTTCATATGCAAAGATTTGTATTGAATTATTACTATAACTATTGAGGTTGAAGCGCAGATTAAGAAAAACTGTTTATCATTTTATTGCATCAGTTAGCCCATTTTGGGACACAGGTCAAGATACACCAGGTGTCACCAGTAGAGGCATATCAGAAGAGGTGACACCTGGTCCAAGCTAAGAATAGTAGTTAGCAGCTAGTAAATATACTTATGTAATGTAACTTTATTAATTAAAACCACTCACATGATCCTCCAATTTATATGCGCATAGAGTAATTATTACGGGCTCTCCCCCGTTGCCTACTCGGCTAAGGCTTGCCAATGTCCCAATCAGCGTCTCTCACACGCCTTCACTTGCTCCTCACCACGCGTTGCTCTGTTTTCCTGGTTTGTCTAAGCCCCGCCTTACTAGTTTCATCACTGCCTCATGACTCATCAGGAGTACTACAGTAATAAAGTAAAATTTTTATAAAACAGTATTATGCTATGGGAGCTTTTTGCTTCTGAGGTGCACGTAAACAACACTTAAAGAGACACAAGGGACCGGGACCCTGATAACACGGAGGATCCCGGTGACAAAGCGGTATTGACTAACCTAACGGTGGTCATCTAACTTTGGTGAGTTTGTTCCCCAAAGGGTGCCCTGTTGGTGGATACTCATCCCATTGCATTGAAGAATCCCTGACTGCATATTAAGAACTGAAGCTGATTCAGAATACTGTGATTTGCGCTTGACATCAATCATTTACATATTAAATTTTGGCAGCCAGCTATGTTACAGCGCATTCATTAGAGCAATATATCCCTGCATAACTTATTGCATTGTGGACACTGGAGCGCTTTTATTTCTTGAAATTATAGTAAATATATACTACAGACACACATGATAGCTCCTCTTCCTGTCCTGTCCCTTTTTCCCCAAGTCCATATCCCCCTGCTGACAACCTTCTGTTATCTTAATAAACTAATGCATAATTGTTCAGTCAAGAAAATATGTGTATATCTGAACGATTATGTATAGTCTACAGGCGATGAATAGCCTGTCCCACATAGAATATCTTCTCATTAAAAGCTTTCTCTCCCTATCACAGGGTCCAGCGTACCAGCCATTAGACTCTTTTAGTATCTATAATTGGACAATCAACAATTAGTAACCAATGTACTGGTAATTGTAAACCGTTACATTTTCTGTAAACCGTTAAATTTTCTCTGATGTTATACGATTTCCTGTTACTATGTATGATCTCTGCATTTTATATGCTACTGTATGCTAATGTTTTAAAAACTTAATAAAAAATTAATGATTAAAAAAATTATAGACCAGACTAGATGTACAAGGGTCATCCAGAAAGTAACAGCTGCTTTCAGTTAGGAAACATTTTGTTTTAGAAGCACTTCTGATTGTTTATCCACATAATAATCTTTATTATTTAAAGGGGCACTAGGGCAAAACATTTTAACATTTAAAATATGTTCAAACATATATAAATAAGAAGTACTTTTTTTTCAGAGTAAACTGAGCCATAAATTACTTTTCTCCTATTTTGCTGTCACTTACAGTAGGTAGTAGAAATCCCTCAGCAACAGGTTTTGGACTAGTCCATCTCTTCATAGGGGATTCTCAGGGATTTATTTATTTTCAAAAGCACTTAGTGAATGGCAGTTGCTCTCTCCAACTGCCAAACAACTGTGTAGCGAGCAGGGACGCTGCCCAGCATCATTGTTTAAATCCTTTTTAGGGAATATCTTTATAAAGAATAAATGCCTTGCTGAGAAACCCCTATGAAGAGATGGACTAGTCCAAAATCTGTCGCTTCTGTCAGATTTCTATTACCTACTGTAAGTGACAGCAACATAAGAGAAAAGTAATTTATGGCTCATTTTACTCTGGAAAAATGTATTTCTTATTTGTATATGTTTGCACATATCTAAAATTTTACAGTTTTTCGCCACAGTGCCCCTTTAAGCATTTATCATACCAGAGAAAAACCTTTGAGATAGAGTATAGGAAGGGTATGCCCTGACTGAATACAAATATATTGATTATAAAAGTACAAAACTTTATTTAATACTTGCAAAAAATCTCTTTCACATAAAACCACATAACAGCAGGCTACCCCTCAACCAACCAACCACCCTTGCCCCTAACCCCAATACCCCTCACATCAACTGTCCCATGACTGTTGATGAAAAATTCTCATGTGCACTTGGATCACAAACTGAGGCTGCGCAGCCTACCATCAAAACTTGTAAACTAATAATTGTCCTGATACTTATAGAATAATGTAGGATCCAAACAGTACAGCACAGATCTTGTAGAGCCAGGCAATAGAGAATAGCAAAGCCTCGTTAACTCAGCCAAAACAGTGATGCAAGCAGCAGATCATTCCGATTATATTGGCCACACTGAGACATTAATATGAAGATATAGATACTCTTGATAAGTTTGCGAAAAATCACATGACATAACCACTGCCCAAAGGCGTGCTCAGCAATGTCAAGGTATCAATCCATATAAAGTACTTAGAAGGATACTCTTCTTAGCTTAGGCACAGTTCATGACAGAGATACTTCAGCATTTCACAGTATGATACATCAGAGCAAGCATCAATATATGCAGCATATGAAGCAAGCAAGTTAGACTTGGTGCAAGTCCCACACCAGCTCAGATTATCATGTTTATCATATTGTAACGATTGTGGAACTTTCCCCGTGATCAGCGCACAACGCGTGCGCTGACACGGCGGAAATCCTCCACAAGCGTATAATTTGCAGGAACCCAGCAAAAGGTGCTACGCACCTGTAGAGGGAAATTCCTGTCGGCAGATGGCACTGGGGAGTGCAGAGGAACCAATCCTCTGTACCTCCACAAGTGCCAGACAGGAATTGTACGAAGCGCAGAACGCAATCGCAAGAGAGGCGATTGCGAATGAGATCGAGCAAAGGGATAGGTTGTATGTGTGTGCGCCAATCCAGTCGCCACCCCACGACCGCGCACACACAACAGCAGATACGAAATAGGAACGCGATCGCGAGAGGTGCGATCGCCAGACGTGACACAAGGCAGATCAGAATAGAATACGAGGGTAGCAAAGGCACAGCAAATACAATAAGGAGATACGGAAAATAACAAACGCTAGCTAACCGCGAACACCGCACTCATTCGCAACAGTGCACGCGGTTATGCGCGATCTCCACGTGATAAGCACAATAGAGACAAGCACGCCTAACTAACCATTAACAGACAAACATGAAACAGAGGACGCGAGCGCTTGCTTAACGGTTACCTCACCGAGCCTGCAGCAAGCACAGCGGACAAGACAGACACACGAAAACAGGGACAAACGAGAGATAGGATCCACAGCACTAGCGAAAAGTGGCTAGCGTGATCCAGGTACAGAGTAGCAGAACAGAAGGATCCCCAGCGCTAGCGAAAAGTAGCTAGCGCGATCCCAGGAAACAGAACAGAAGAGATAGCTGGTAGCAACCGCTGCACCAGCTATACTCCAAGAACAGAGATCAGAACCATTTCCTGTCGACCACCATAGGGGCAGGACAATGGCAACAGGCAAGACAAGACAGAACAGGCAATACAGATAATACAACCTGACTGGGCTAGAAGGGGAGCCTAAAGCAACCCCCAGGAATTAACTATACTAGATAGCAATGGCTGACACTCCAGCAGTGTCCATCAGGAACAGACCATGGAAAGGAAATGTCCAGCAAAGCATTCTGGGAGCAGAATGCTTTTATAGTGCCAGTCATCAAAAGAAGGCAGTTAAGGGATTTGCATGACTAATGTATGCAAATTCCTCAGCAACACAAGCTGCAAAACTGACAGAAGCTTTTCTTTCCAGAGTCCTGCAGCATGCAAATCAAAACAATGGTCAAAAAGCTGCCTGCCTGCACAGGCAGCTGAGCAAATCATCACACATATCAGTTTACAAGGTCTTCAATTGTGATTATTCAGCTTTAAGTAAGCAACGGTGGTTTCTCAAGACACATCACTTGTGAATAAGCAAATCATGTCTTTAGACCCCTAAAGCCAGGCTCATATTCAGGACCTCTGGTGTATAGCAACCCTATAGCTTGTACATTTTTACAGAGCCACATCAACCCCAAATGCATGCAGTTTCTGACTTTTTGGTCCTCATCAGTGTATGGCAGGGATAGATTCTATAGCATAGGGCTTGAATCAGTACTGCAGAATACCCAGTTAGCTCATTATGACCCAGATCCACTAGGAAGGTATGTGGGCTAAAAGAGACAAAAAATACCTCCAACTAAAAAGCAATTCTGAGTATAATTTGCTTTCTTGAAGGGAACCTGAAGTGAAAATAAACGTATGATATAATTAATTGTATGTGTAGTACAGAAATAGAACATTAGTAGCAAAGAACAGAGTCTCATGTAGACCTCAATTCACTAAGCTTATTTTGTGTCTTTAATAACATTTCTAGAGTTATCACCATGGTGATGAGGCATGTAGCATTCAGGAAACATTTTACCTCAGGCATACCTAAAGTTAACGCTTCTGTCTTTAAGTTAACGCTTCGATCCTTAAAATAACTCCAGAATTCTAAAGTTAAAGACAGGCTGTTAATTAACTGCGTGTAAAAATAACTACAGAGGAGGTAACTTAGCCACTTAAGGACTGCAGTCTTAAAACCCCTTAAGGACCAGACACTTTTTTTCCATTCAAACCACTGCAGCTTTAACGGTTTATTGCTTGGTCGTACAACCTACCACCTAAATGAATTTTACCTCCTTTTCTTGTCACTAATACAGCTTTCTTTTGATGCTATTTGATTGCTGCTGTGCTTTTTAGTTTTTATTATATTAATCAAAAAATGAATTCTGTCAAAAAAATGATTTTTTTTTTACTTTCTATGCTGACATTTTTCAAATAAAGTAACATTTCTATATACATTGTTGTCCACATTTATTGCGCAACATGTCTTTGATTAAAAAAAAATCCAATAAGTGTATATTTATTGGTTTGGGTAAAAGTTATAGCGTTTACAAACTATGGTGCAAAAAGTGAATTTTCCCATTTTGAAGCATCTCTGACTTTTCTGAGCACCTGTCATGTTTCATGAGGTGCTAGGATTCCAGGATAGTATACCCCTCAATACCACCCCAAATGACCCCATTTTAGAAAGCAGACATCCAAAAGTATTCAATAAGAGGCATGTTGAGTTCATAGAAGATTTATTTTTGTCACAAGTTAGCGAAAAACGACACCTTGTGACAAAAAAAAAACTAAAGTTTCCATTTCTGCTAACTTGTGACAAAAAAAAAAAATGAATCTGCCACAGACTCACCATGCCCCTCTCTGAATACTTTGGGTGTCTACTTTCCAAAATGGGGTCATTTGTGGGGTGTGTTTACTGTCCTGGCATTTTGGGGGGTGCTAAATTGTAAGCACCCCTGTAAAGCCTAAGGCCCTGATTCACAAAGCGGTGCTAACAATTAGCACCCTGGTGAAAAGCCCTTTATCACGCCTAAACTCAGTTTAGGCATGATGGGCCTGATTCACAAAGCGATGCTAACAGTTAGCACGCTGGTGAAAAGCCGTTTATCATGCCTAAACTCAGTTTAGGCATGATAAGTTTAGGTGTGATAAGTTTAGGTGTGATAAGTTTAGGTGTGATAAGTTTAGGTGTGATAAGTTTAAGCGTGATAAGTTTAAGGGCCAACTGGGTTAGCACCGCAGTGCACAGCTGATAAAAAGTTTTGCGCTAGAAAAGTCTGGTGCACTTCGCATAGAGTTTAATGGCGCTGCTTTGCGTGCGGGACTTTGCGCGCGATCTAAACTTATCTAAACTTATCATGCCTAAACTTATCACGCCTCAACTTATCACACCTAAACTGGCTTTTCACCAGCATGGTGCAATGGTTATCATGCCTAAAGTCTCTAACTGGGTTAGCACCGCTTTGTGAATCGAGCCCCAAAGGTGCTCATAGGACTTTGGGCCCCTTAGCGCACCTAGGTTGCAAAAAAGTGTCACACATATGGTATCGCCGTACTCAGGAGAAATAGCATAATGTGTTTTGGGGTGTATATTTACACATACCCATGCTGGGTGGGAGAAATATCTCTGTAAATGAGATTTTTTTGATTTTTTTTTTACACACAATTGTCCATTTACAGAGATATTTCTCCCACCCAGCATGGGTATGTGTAAATATACACCCCAAAACACATTATACTATTTTTCCTGAGTACGGCGATACCACATGTGTGATACTTTTTTGCAGCTTAGGTGCGCTAAGGGGCCCAAAGTCCTATGAGTACCTTTAGGATTTTACACGTCATTTTGAGGCATTTGGTTTCTAGACTACTCTTCACGGTTTAGGGCCCCTAATATGCCAGGGCAGTATAGGAACCCCACAAGTGATCCCATTTTAGAAAGAAGACACCCCAAGGTATTCCATTAGGAGTATGGTGAGATCATAGAAGATTTTATTTTTTGTCACACGTTAGCGGAAATTGATTTTTATTGTTGTTTTTTTTTTTTTTTGCACAAAGTGTCATTTTCCACTAACTTTGGACAAAAAATAAAATCTTCTATGAACTCATCATACTCCTAACGGAATACCTTGGGGTGTCTTCTTTCTAAAATGGGGTCACTTGTGGGGTTCCTATACTGCTCTGGCATTTTAGGGGCCCAAAACCGTGAGGAGTAGTCTGGAAACCAAATGCCTCAAAATGACTTTTCAGGGGTATAAGCATCTGCAAATTTTGATGACAGGTGGTCTATGAGGAGCCGAATTTTGTGGAACCAGTCATAAGCAGGGTGGCCTCTTAGATGACAGGTTATATTGGCACTGAAGTGCAGGAAGCGCAGGATGTTCCCAAATCGTGACCTGGACATTGATGAGTGTCTCGGTGTGATTAGAGGGGGGGAATAGATGCAAGCGATGCACTGGGGAGGTGATCAGGGGGGGTCTGAGGGCGATCTGAGGGTGTGGGTGGGTGTTTGGGTGCCCGCAAGGGGCAGATTAGGGTTTGATCTGATGGGTAGCAGTGACAGGGGGTGATTGATGGGTGATCAGGGTGTGATTAGAGGGGAGAATAGATGCAAGCAATGCACTGGTGAGATGATCAGGGGGGGGGGGGGTCTGAGGGCGATCTGAGGGTGTGGGCGGGTAACAGGGGGTGATTGATGGGTGATTGACAGGTGATCAGTGGGTGATTACAGGGGAGAATAGACGTATACAGTACTTAGGGGGGGGGGGGTCTGGGGAGGATCTGAGGGTGTGGGGGGTGATCATGAGCCCCCAGGGGGCAGTTTAGGACCTAATCTATAGAATAGCATTGACAGATAGTAACAGGGGGTGATTTATGGGTGATTAGGGGGGTGATTGGGTGCAAACATTGGTGGGGTGATCAGGGGGGTCTGAGGGGTGCTGTGGGCGATCGGGGGGCAGGATCAGTGTGCTGTTGTGCTTACTAGGGGGGCTGCCTCCTGCCCTGGTGGTCCCTCGATCACTGGGACCACCAGGGCAGTAGGCAGCCTGTATAATATACTTTGTATACATTACAAAGTGTATTATACACTTTGTATGCGGCGATCGCAGGGTTAACAACCCGCCGGCTCTTCTAAATAGCCGGCGGGTTGACGTCGTGGATGGGCGGAACCTAATGCCGCGGGTGCAGGCGATCCCCTGCTAATTAGTCCCCCAGGTGCCTCCACCGATCGGTGTTACGCGGTCCTGGGGGTGCCGCTTTGCCGCCGCCAATTGGTAGTGGGTGGTCGGCAAGTGGTTAAGGAATGAAGAGATAAGATCACTCTCTTACTGTGTGGAGGTAAGTTTTCTCTTGCCTTATTATCTCCAGCATGATCTTAGTGAATTGAGGCCATTGTTTCCAGTACAGTAAAAGTGGCCATACACTGGTCGATTTGCCATCAGATCGATCAACAGATAGATCCCTCTCTGATCAGATTCGATCAGATGGCTGCCTTTACTGCCGCCGCCCTCCCCCCCTGCATACATTACCTGCTCCGGCCGGCGTGAGTCCCCTGGTCTCCACTGTCTCTTCTCCGCTGGGTTCCGGGTTCCGGACCGGCTGGCTTCACTTCACGTCTGGGGAAGTTTAAACAGTAGAGGGCGCTCTGTTTAAACTTCCTGCTGGGACAGGAAGTAGCTAGCCAGTCCGCAACCTGAAACCCAGCGGAGAAGAGACAGCGGAGACCAGGGGACTCACGCCGGCCGGAACAGGTAATGTATTGCCGTTAGCGTCGGTCATCGGGCATACGAACGCCGCTATCGACGTACTCCTGACCCGCCAGCGATCGAGGGAAATCTTCCGCACGGACGGAGCGACGGGAATCGTCGAACGACCGATTTCGGATGGAAAACGGTCGTTCGGTCAGCGTTTATGCAACGATTTCACAGCCGATTCTATCACAGTGATCGAATCGGCTGTATATCGGCGGGAAAATCGGTAAGTGTATGGGCCACTTAAGAGTTAAGAAACTTCAGTTGTTATCTCTTATCAAAGAAACAATGAGACACAGCTTCAGATAAAGTTTTACTGCAGGGGAGTTCGAAGGGCCATTAGGTCTGCTCTTTTACATAGTTTAAAATACGGTGTTTGTTTCTTAATTGCAAATATGACAGAATGATGCTATAAAAAAAGCTATATAACTGAAAATAAAAATATGAGACTCTTTTCTTTGCTACTAATGTGCTATTAATTACAGTGCCTTGCAAAAGTATTCGGCCCCCTTGAAGTTTTCCACATTTTGTCATATTACTGCCACAAACATGGATCAATTTTATTGGAATTCCACATGAAAGACCAATACAAAGTGGTGTACACATGAGAAGTGGAACGAAAATCATACATGATTCCAAACATTTTTTACAAATAAATAACTGCAAAGTGGTGTGTGCATAATTATTCGGCCCCCTTTGATCTGAGTGCAGTCAGTTGCCAATAGACATTGCCTGATGAGTGCTAATGACTAAATAGAGTGCACCTGTGTAATCTAATGTCAATACAAATACAGCTGCTCTGTGAGGGCCTCAGAGGTTGTCTAAGAGAATATTGGGAGCAACAACACCGTGAAGTTCAAAGAACACACAAGACAGGTCAGGGATCAAGTTATTGAGAAATTTAAAGCAGGCTTAGGTTACAAAAAGATTTCCAAAGCCTTGAACATCCCACGGAGCACTGTTCAAGCGATCATTCAGAAATGGAAGGAGTATGGCACAACTGTAAACCTACCAAGACAAGACCATCCACCTAAACTCACAGGCCGAACAAGGAGAGCGCTCATCAGAAATGCAGTCAAGAGGCCCATGGTGAATCTGGACAAGCTGCAGAGATCTACAGCTCAGGTGGGAGACTCTGTCCATAGGACAACTATTAGTCATGCACTGTACAAAGTTGGCCTTTATGGAAGAGTGGCAAGAAGAAAGGCGTTGTTAACAGAAAGCATTAGAAGTCCCATTTGCAGTTTGCCACAAGCCATATGGGGGACACAGCAAACATGTGGAAGAAGGTGCTCTGGTCAGATGAGACCAATATGGAACTTTTTGGCCAAAATGCAAAACGCTATGTGTGGCAGAAAACTGACACTGCACATCACTCTGAACACACCACCCCCACTGTCAAATATGGTGGTGGCAGCATCATGCTCTGGGGGTGCATCTCTTCAGCAGGGACAGGGAAGCTGGTCAGAGTTGATGGGAGGATGGATGGAGCCAAATACAGGGCAAACTTGGAAGAAAACCTCTTGGAGACTGCAAAAGACTTGAGACTGGGGCGGAGGTTCACCTTCCAGCAGGACAATGACCCTAAACATAAAGCCAGGGCAACAATGGAACGGTTTAAAACAAAACATATCTATGTGTTAGAATGACCCAGTCAAAATCCAGATCTAAATCCAATCGAGAATCTGTGGCAAGATCTGAAAACTGCTGTTCACAAACGCTGTCCATCTAATCTGACTGAGCTGGAGCTGTTTTGCAAAGAAGAATGGGCAAGGATTTCAGTCTCTAGATGTGCAAAGCTGGTAGAGACATACCCTAAAAGACTGGCAGCTGTAATTGCAGCAAAAGGTGGTTCTAAAAAGTATTGACTCAGGGGGCCGAATAATTACACACACCCCACTTTGCAGTTATTTATTTGTAAAAAATGTTTGAAATGATGTATGATTTTCGATCCACTTCTTACGTGTACACCACTTTGTATTGGTCTTTCACGTGGAATTCCAATAAAATTGATGCATGTTTGTGGCAGTAATGTGACAAAATGTGGAAAACTTCAAGGGGGCCGAATACTTTTGCAACCCACTGTATCTGTACTATACAGTGGGTTGCAAAAGTATTCGGCCCCCTTGAAGTTTTCCGCATTTTGTCATATTACTGCCACAAAAATGAATCAATTTTATTGGAAATCCATGTGAAAGACCAATACTAAGTGGTGTACACGTGAAGTGGAACAAAAATCATACATGGCTCCAAACATTTTTTTTTTTTTTTAAATAACTGCAAAGTGGGGTGTGCGTAATTATTTGGCCCCCTGAGTCAATACTTTGTAGAACCACCTTTTGCTGCAATTTCAGCTGCCAGTCTTTTAGGGTATGTCTCTACCAGCTTTGCACAGCTAGAGACTGAAGTCCTTGCCAATTCTTCTTTGCAAAACAGCTCCAGCTCAGTCAGATTAGATGGACAGCCTTTGTGAACAGCAGTTTTGAGATCTTGCCCCAGATTCTCGATTGGATTTAGATCTGGACTTTGACTGCGCCATTCTAACACATGGATATGTTTTGTTTTAAACCATTCCATTGTTGCCCTGGCTTTATGTTTAGGGTCGTTGCCCTGCTGGAAGGTGAACCTCCGCCCCAGTCTCAAGTCTTTTGCAGACTCCAAGAGGTTTTCTTCCAAGACTGCCCTGTATTTGGCTCCATACATCTTCCCATCAATTCTGACCAGCTTCCCTGTCCCTGCTGAAGAGAAGCACCCCAAAGCATGATGCTGCCACCACCATATTTGACAGTGGGGATGGTGTGTTCAGAGTGATGTGCAGTGTTCGTTTTCCGCCACACATAGGGCTCGATTCACAAAGCGGTGCAAAGTGTTAGCACCGTGGTGAAAAGGCCCTTATCACGCCTAAACTCAGTTTAGGCATGATAAGAAGGGCTTCGCGCGAAGTTACCGCGCGAACGCGCGTTCGCGCGTACGCGCGTAAGTGCGCGCGCAGCACCCGACGCTTCGCGCGAAGCTCCCATTAAACCCTATGGGACTTTGCGCGCGCTCTCACGCGCGTACGCGCGAACGCGCGTTCGCGCGGTAACTTCGCGCGAAGAGCAGGAAAAAGCGGTGATAACTCAGTGGTGAAAAGGTCATCACGCCTAAAGTCCTTTAGGCGTGATAACTGAGTTATCACCGCTTGGTGAATCGAGGCCATACGTTTTGCATTTTGGCCAAAATATTCCATTTTGGTCTCATCTGACCAGAGTACCTTCTTCCACATGTTTGCTGTGTCCCCCACATGGCTTGTGGCAAACTGCAAAAGGGACTTCTTATGCTTTTCTGTTAACAATGTCTTTCTTCTTGCCACTCTTCCATAAAGGCCAACTTTGTGCAGTGCACGACTAATAGTTGTCCTATGGACAGATTCCCCCGCCTGAGCTGTAGATCTCTGCAGTTCTTCCAGAGTCACCATGGGCCTCTTGACTGCATTTCTGATCAGCGCTTTACTTGTTCGGCCTGTGAGTGTGGGTGGACGGCCTTGTCTTGGTAGGTTTACAGTTGTGCCATACTCCTTCCATTTCTGAATGATCGCTTGAACAGTGTTCCGTGGGATGTTCAAGGCTTTGGAAGTCTTTTTTTAGCCTAAGCCGGCTTTAAATTTCTCAATAACTTTATCCCTGGCCTGCCTGGTGTGTTCTTTGGACTTCATGGTGTTGTTGCTCACAATAGTCTCTTACAAAACCTTTGAGGCCATCACAGAGCAGCTGTATTTGCACTGACATTAGATTACACACAGGTGCACTCTATTTAGTCATAAGCACTCATCAGGCAATGTCTATGGGCAACTGACTGCACTCAGGCCAAAGGGGGCCGAATAATTACGCACACCCCACTTTGCAGTTATTTATTTATAAAAAATGTTTGGAATCATGTATGATTTTCGTTCCACTTCTCAGGTGTACACTGCTTTGTATTGGTCTTTCACGTGGAATTCCAATAAAATTGATTCATGTTTGTGGCAGTAATATGACAAACTGTGGAAAACTTCAAGGGGGCCGAATACTTTTGCAACCCATTGTATATACACAATTCATTATATCATAAGGGTTTTTTCTTTTTCGCTTCAGTGTCACTTTAACCACTTAAAGAGACTCTGTAACAAAAATTGCATCCTGTTTTTTATCATCCTACAAGTTCCAAAAGCTATTCTAATGTGTTCTGGCTAACTGCAGCACTTTCTACTAACACAGTCTCTGTAATAAATCAATGTATCTTTCCCCTGTCAGACTTGTCGGCCTGTGTCTGGAAGGCTGCCAAGTTCTTCAGTGTTGTGGTTCTGCTATGAACTCCCCTTTATGCACACTGCCTGTGTGTTATTTAGGATTAGAGCAGCTTCTCTCTTCTCTCTCTTATCTTTTACAAGCTGGATAAGTCGTCCTCTGAGCTGGCTGGGCTTTCACATACTGAGGAATTACAAACAAGGGCAAAGCTGTTTGCAGGAAGAAAAGAGCAGCCTGAAACTTAAGTGCATGGGGGAAAGAAACACACAAATGATCTCTTGAGATTCAAAAGGAAGGGTGTATACAGCCTGCTTGTGTATGGATGTATTTTCTATGTGTGGACATACTGTACATCAACCTACTTCCTGTTTTGGTGGCCATTTTGTTTGTTTACAAACAAACTTTTAAAAACTGTTTTTAACCACTTTTAATGCGGCGAGGAGCGGCGAAATTGTGACAGAGGGTAATAGGAGATGTCCCCTAACGCACTGATATGTTTACTTTTGTGCGATTTTAACAATACAGATTCTCTTTAAGGACCACAGGCTTCAACCCCCTAAGGACCAGGCCATTTTTTTACAATTCAGCACTGCACAGCTTTAAAGGTTTATTACTCAGTCATACAACTTACCACCCAAACAAATTGTACCTCCTTTTCTTGTCGCTAATACAGCTTTCTTTTAGTGTTATTTGATTTCTGCTGCAATTTTTAGTTTTTATTATATTCATCAAAAAAGACAGGAAATTTGTAAAAAAAAAAAAATATAGATATTTTGAACTTTTTGTGGTTACATTTTTCAAATAAAGTAAAATTTCTATACAAGTTTTTGTCCAATTTTATTGTGCTACATGTCTTTGATTTAAAAAAATCCAATAAGTGTATATTTATTGGTTTGGGTAAAAGTTATAGCATTTACGAACTATGGTACAAAAAAGTGAATTTGCGCAGTTGGAAGCAGCTCTGATTTTTCTGAGCACCCGTCATGTTTCTTGAGGCGGTAGAATGCCAGGATAGTATAAATAATCCCCAAATTACCCCATGTTGGAAAGAAGACACCCCAAGGTATTCACTGAGGGGCATGGTGAGATCATAGAAGATTTTATTTTTTTGTCAAGTTAGCAGAAAATGACACTTTGTAACAAAAAAAATTGTTTTCATTTCTGCTAACTTGTGACAGAAAAAAAAAATCTGCCACTGACTCACCATGCCCCTCAGTGAATACCTTGAGGTGTCTACCTTCTAAAATTGGATCACTTGTGGGGTACTTGTACTACCCCAGCATTTTGTGGGGGATAAAATGTGAGCAGCCCTGTAAAGCCTAAAGGTGGTCATTGGACTTTGCGTCCTTTTGCGCAGCTAGGCAGCAAAAAAGTGATACACATGGTATCGCCGTACTCAGAAGAAGTAGTATAATGTGTTTTGGGGTGTCTTTTCACTAATACCCATGCTGGGTGGGAGAAATCTCTGTAAAGGACAACTTTTTTTGATTTTTTTTACACTTAAGTGTCCATTCACAGAGATATTTCTCCCACCCAGCATGGGTATGTGTAAAAATGCACCCCAAAACACATTAAACTACTTATCCTGAGTATGGCGATACCACATACGTGACACTTTTTTGCAGCCTAGCTCTGCAAAGGGGCCCAAAGTCTAATAAGTACCTTTAGGATTTCACAGGTCATTTTTACTCATTCGGTTTCCAGACTGCTCCTCACGGTTTAGGGCCCCTAAAATTCCAGGGCAGTATAGCAACCTCACAAGTGACCCCATTTTGGAAAGAAGAAACCCCAAGGTATTCCATGAAGAGTATGGTGAGTTCACAGAAGATTTTATTTTTTGTCACAAGTTAGTGGAAATTGATTTTTTTTCTCACAAAGTGGGAAAAATATCTATGTAAATGACAATTGTTTCATTTTTATTTTTTTTTACACAAAGTTGTCATTTACAGAGATATTTCTCCCCCCCCAGCATGGGTATGTGTGGAAAGACAACCCAAAACACATTATACTACTACTACGGAGTACGGCAATACCACATATGTGACACTTTTTTGCAGTGTAGCCTTGCAAAGGGGCCCAAAGTCCAATGAGTACCTTTAGGATTTCACAGGTCATTTTTACTTATTTGGTTTCCAGACTACTCCTCATGGTTTAGGGCCCCTAAAATGCCAGGGCAGTATGAGCGGCAAAAAAATGAGCGGCAAAGATTTGGTCATTCGCATTGATCAATGTGGATGAAAAAATATCTGCCAAAAAATGTGAAAAAAAAGAGGGGCAAGGTGTCTGCCAGGACATAGGAGCACCGCCCAAACTGTTCCAAACCCACTCTGCTCGTATGCCCTGGTAAAGCCGATTAATCCACTCACATCGATCGATGTGGATGAAAAAAAGTTGCCAATTTTGATACAAAGTGCTTGCCAAAGCATACGAACTCCAACACCACCCATCAGCTCGATATGCCTCGGCAAACATATCTTACTGCCAGGGGCGTAGCAATAGGGGGTGCAGAGGTAGCGACCGCATCGGGGCCCTTGGGCCAGAGGGGCCCGAAAGGGCCCTCCCTCAACTACAGTATTAGCTCTCTATTGGTCCTGTGCTCATAATAATCACTTCTATAGATACTTTGAATAGTGGTAATCATTAACAAACTGCTGCCCATCCCCTTCTTGCATCCCTGACACTGTAGTTGCCATTGGAAGGTTTTGGTGCGCCGTTTCAATTGTTATGTATAGAGTGCTTGGGGGGCCCTATTGTAAAACTTGCATCGGGGCCCATAACTCCTTAGCTACGCCATTGCTTACTGCGGAGGAGAAATCTTATCCTTCAGAGCTGCATGTACCAACTTGTGTGTAATCTGACAGATGCGCAATGCTTCTGTTAGGATGCACCATCAGTGCTGCAGCTGGTTGGTCGATCGGTCAGTCGGTCAGTCCACCTGGAAGGGTAAAGAATGGAAAAAGAGAAAGGGAAAAGAAAAGAAAACAAGCAAGCAGCAATGCAATAAATTCATTAACATTAACTTTAATAAACTTTATTGAACCTTTTTAACCAAACATTAACATTTGGAACTTTTAACTTTTTTGCTTACCTGTTTTTTGTTTCTTTACTTACCTTACAAACTTCTTCCCCATGGGACAGTGTGCAAAGCGCAAATCGCACAGAGATGTGGCGAAGTACACTATGCACTTTGTCCCAAGCGAAAGGAGAGGTTTCTGGCAGTCCTGTGCATTTGGGTCTCTCGAAACCTGATGTCTGGTTTCACACTGCATATTGGCGTATTTAATGAGCCGCGCCTGCCGCACGGCATCGCCAAAAACAGACTTTCAGGAAATACTGCGTTAGTACATGGTATTCCCTGTCTGGCATTCGGCCAAGTAGGAAGTAATCTTTTCACCGCCATAGACTAACATGATTTCCGGGCTGACGCAAATCGCCGCTGGAGCCGCGTGGTAACGTAGGTATGCACTAGCATTAAGTCGACCACTTCTGGCGTAGTGGGGACCGTAAAGTGGGACTTTAGCTAGGCAATTTGCCGCAATGCATCGTGCCAGTGTGAAGGAGCCCTGAGAGACCCTTGTGTGCCTACTGCTATGTCTCGAGTTCCCTACTCTAATAATGGATCTGCGAGTGGTACTTCTCAAAATACTCCCCTATGCATAGGGCAGGCTGGTCAGGACAGGTGAGACAGTAAACAGTGGTGTCATGTTCATTCCAGCCTTCTTACAGACACGACAATGTTTTCTTAGGGTGTGTTGACCTAGGGTACTCGGAAAGACATAAGCATAGTGCCTTTCATGTAGCCGGCTAACTACATCAGGGGGTTTTAGCCACGGCCCCTCCTGGTTACAGAAGTTCCAAAACAATCTCTTCTTGAAATTGAAGGAAGGATCCTGTTGTTCTCCCAGCCTTACTGTAGAGAACAAAGCTGTTGTAAATTGCCAATTGAATCAAATAAACAGACACTTTCTTATACCAGCGTCTGGTCCTTCAGGAAACTAAATAGGGAGCCACATCTGGTCGTTGCAGTCCCCCTTTCCAATGTTTAAATAATAGTCATGCAGGGGTGCCTCTAGCCTCTCTGTCACTCCAGGCAGTAAATTATGTGGCTCCCCCCCCCCCCCCATGATCAAAGGCAGGGTCCGGGTCTACTTGAAAATGGCGCCCGGCATGCCTGTATGAAAAGGGCGCCTCCATAGACCTCAATGTTAAATTAGAAAATATCGGCAAATAGGTGTTGAAAAGGGAGCCCGAGTTTTTATAGTTATCATAATATCGGCTATAAGGAGGGCATGTAATGTAGCCCATATAAATATGGGCTACAAACGCCCCCGGATAGCCCATTTTTCTCAACTGGTTAAAAAAGGGATCCGTTTTGTTAGCCCATATATTTGTACTTCGTTTATTAAACAGGGCACATGGTTTTGCCCATACATATTCTCTTCGGTTATGAAAGGGATCCAGTTTTATAGCCCATATGTGATAAAGGCGGCTATGCTGGTTTAGCCTATACAGTACCTTCGCTTATAAAAGTGATCCTTTTTTGTAGCCCATATCTATAAATTTCGGCTACAGAAATTGGGTTTTAGTGTTGCCCATGTATGGATATGGCGTGTAATAGGGCTCCTTGTGTAGCCTATATATCATACCTTACACTATAAAAAGTTAAATTTTTTTGCCTTTATATATTAATTCAGGCTACCAAAACATACAATTTTTTTTGTAGCCGATCTATCCACAAAAAAGGGGCGCCTGGTGGAGCCCATATATACCGACTTCGGCTACAAACCCCCCCCCCCCCCAAAAAAAAAGCGCCTGGTGTAGCCCATATAAACTTCGAGAAGGAATTAGGATCCCTTTCAAAACCGAAGTGAACAGATATAGGTAAAAATATATGGGTTATATAAAAGGGATCCCTTATGTAAGAAAAGTGACAGATCACGTTATACCGGTGTGCACATAAATCGGCTATACTGTGATGTATTTTATAACCGATGTTACATGGGCTGCACTAGGCGCCCTCGCTGTAGCCGAATTAATATAAATATAGGCTCCACCAGGCGCCCTTTTTTACAGGCGCCCTTTTTAACCGATCCCCAGGGTCCACACAAAGGCTTTTACCAGGAACCTGGGCCTTGACAGAGAGGACTTTATTGATTCTTACTCAATTGTTGGCTGTAATGGTCAGATGATTTTAACTTCCCTAGCAGTATGATTATTTCTGGATTTTAGGTCCTGAAAGCGGTGCAATTTTTTTACACGCTCACCTGCACATTCCTTACCTCCCATGTATCCAGCTCGGGGTTACCACTCTCTGAGCTGTGGGATTTACAGCCCGAGCCTGACTTGGGGTTACCGCTAAGGAGGTTAATGTGTGCGTGATGGAAGGATACAGTTGCACAGTTCCAGGAAAAAGCCTGTGTGCGGACCCTTCATTTGATCTCTTGGATGTTCTTTTACATAGGCTCAGCACCAGCGCTTACTCTCTCTAGGTGTGCGATCCTATCGATTGCACACAGACACACACACATCAAATGCAGTTAATGACCCCCACAGATCAAACGCACATATGCCCCCATAAATCACATGCAGATAACATCCCCACAGATCAAATGCTGATATTATGTCTCCACAGATCAGATATGCCCCCATAAATCACATGCAGATATCAAATGCAGATATGTCCCTACAGATCAGATATGCCTCCCATCAATCTCATGCAGATAACGTCCCCCCACATATCAAATGCAGATATGTCCCCACAGATCAGATATGCCTCCCATCAATCTCACGCAGATAACGTTCCCCACAGATCAAATGCAGATAATATGTCCCTACAGATCAGATATGCCTCCCATCAATCTCATGCAGATAACGTCCCCCCACAGATCAAATGCAGATAATATGCCCCCACATATCAGATATCATGCATGCTCCCCATACATCACATGCAGATCTGTGCTTCTATTCAGTTTCCACTCACAGCAGGAGTGGGAGGGGAAGGAGGAAATTCATATGGAGACCTTTAGCACAGAAGAGGTTAACATAAAACCCACTGGGAAAGCTGAGGAGGGGGGCTTTGGGAATTCAGCGTTTATTTGCACACACACAGACAGACAGATAGCCAGTCCACCACCAGTATTGTCACATACATAGAGAACACCAGACCTCAGGTCCGAGCTCTAACAGCAGCATCTAACGGTGCTCAGTGACTCTCACACTTGTGCACACACATGGCCATGCTCTGCTTGTTTCTGCTGCTAATACTTTCTCCCGGAGTCCCCTCCCCACCTCAGTGCTGTAATTAGTTCACCAAGTTCAGCACTCGCTCTCTTCTCTCTGGCTTCCTCCTGACATTCCAGAGACCCTCTCTTGAATCTCTTCTCCTCACAGACAAACTTAGCGGGCTCGCCGAGCAGCCAATTGTCAGTTTAGGTCATATGGCCGACGGCTGCTAACCTAAACTTTCTTATGGCAGGGGTGGAGCTAAAGGAGGAGGAGGGTGTTGTGCAGGGGTTGATTGGTCCAGGGGGCGGGTTGTGCTTGTAGGCATCGCTATGGCGGCGATTTCAACTAGTTTATGCAGCGGCCAGCATAGAATGAATATTCAGTCTTCAGGTGCACTACAAGATCCAGCAGATGCGCCCTGAAGGCAAATGCCGCCTCAGGCAGCTGCCTGGAGTGCTTATGCCTTTAGGCGCCCCTGTAGTCATGGACGGTGAGGGGCTTTTCAACGACTCCAGTTGCTCGTTCAATTTGGACTGTCGTGTCTCCATGAATGGTGGACAGAAGGTAAACGTCCCTCAGTCCTTGCATTTCACTGCAAGAAGGTCTTCATTACACAAGTAGAGATGGCCCGAATGGTTTACCGGCGAACAGTTCCAAACGAACTTCCAGTGGTTTGCGATCGCAAGCGAAGGCAAACTTTTGCGGAAGTTCGATTCGCCCCCATAGTGCACCATTAGGGTCAACTTTGACCCTCTACATCAGGGATCCCCAACCTGTGGTCCGCGGCCCACTGGTGGTCCGCAGGACGTTTTCAGTTGGGCCGCGGGACTGTCCTCTTGCCTGCCCCCTTCGCTTGGTCTCTTATATTCCCCTTCTCTCTCTCTTGCCAGCGTGAGTCACAGCAGCGCGCCCTGCGGCTGCTGTGATAGAGAGGGAGGAAGCAGGAGAGACAGAGCGGCTTCCTGTAGCGGCGCGCCGTTACTATGGGAACCGCTCTCTCTTTCCTGCCGGCAAAGGTAACTGCAGCGGCGGCCGCGGGAGGAGGGGTGTGGGCGGGGGCTACTATACTGAGGCACAATGCTAGCTATATTTGGGCACTATACTGGCTGTACTGGGGCACTATACTGCCTGTACTGGGGAACTATACTAGCTATATTGGGGCACTATACTAGCTATACTGGGGTACTATACTAGCTATACTGGGGCATACTAGCTATACTGGGGCACTATACTAGCTATACTGGGGCACTATACTAGCTATATTGGGGCACACTAGCTATACTGGGGCACTATACTAGCTATACTAGGGCACACTAGCTATACTGGGGCACTATACTAGCTATACTGGGGCACTATACTAGCTATACTGGGGCACTATACTAGCTATACTGGGGCACTATACTAGCTATACTGGGGCACTATACTAGCTATACTGGGGCACTATACTAGCTATACTGGGGCATACTAGCTATACTGGGGCACTATACTAGCTATACAGGGGCACTATACTAGCTATACTGGGACACTATACTAGCTATACTGGGGCACTATACTAGCTATACTGGGGCACTATACTAGCCATACTGGGCACTATACTAGCTATATTGGGGCACTATACTAGCTGTACTGGGGCACTATACTAGCTATACTGGGGCACACTAGCTATACTGGGGCACTATACTAGCCATACTGGGCACTATACTAGCTATATTGGGGCACTATACTAGCTATACTGGGGCACACTAGCTATACTGGGGCACTATACTAGCCATACTGGGCCATACTAGCTATACTGGGGCACTATACTAGCTATACTGGGGCACACTAGCTATACTGGGGAACTATACTAGCCATACTGGGGCATACTAGCTATACTGGGGCACTATACTAGCTATACTGGGGCATTATACTAGCTATACTGGGGCACTACCTACCTATACTGGGCACTATATTAGCTTTACTGGGCACTATACTAGGTATACTGGGGTAACTGTACTAGCCATACTGGGGCAACTAAACTCCCTATACTGGGGCAACTATGCTAGCTATGTCCCCCCCCCCCCGTAACCCGATGCGCACGACATTGTATCCCCCCAGAGGCCCCCCCACCCCCCCCCCACCCCCCCGGCGGGCCCCGGAGAGAAATTTGGTCAGAAAGTGGTCCCCGGGCCAGAGAAGGTTGGGCACCCCTGCTCTACATCACAGTCAGCAGGCCCATTGTAGCCAATCAGGCTACACTTACTCTTGGAGCCACTCCCCCCCTTATATAAGGCAGGCTCCACCAGCTATTACACTCACTCGAGTGCCTGCTGCTATAGTGAGAGAAGGGCAAGCTGCTGCAGACTGTTTCTCCTAGGGAAAGATTAATTAGGCTCTTGGCTTGTTAGCTTGCTCCTGGCTGAATCCTATTGCTATAATAGCACCCCACAACAACTCTTGAGAGTTAATCTTGATCTCGTGATCTATTTTTTTTTTCTGTGTGTCCCACTGACACTTGTGTTGCATAGACAGCCTTGCTAAGTCATACTGTGTGTGTGCCACTGCAAGCCAGGCCCAGCACACTCAGTGACTGCCTGTGTGACAGGTGCACATTGTAATACCCAGTACTCAGGGGAGGACTGGGACCTTTTGGCCTGGGGGGACAACACAAACTAGAGGCCCGTTTCACGGCATCCCCAGCCCAAAGCCATATCTTTCTTGTGTGCAAATCTTCAAATTGTGATGACTAACAGCCCCAGCCACACACACACACACACTATGTACCTGATGCCTAACCCCATTTCTCCGCACAATCTACCTGTCTGTGTCTGATGCCTAACCTTAAAGGAGTTATCAGGCTTTTTTTTTTTTTTAATGAAAATAAGTGCTACTTACCCAGGGCTCGTCCAGCCCCAAGCTCCCAGCATGTCCCTTGCCGCAGCTCTGCAGTCAGCTGTTCACTACTGCTGCCTCCCAGCCCCCGGCGATGACGTCAGGCCAACTGCGCCTGTGCAAGCGGCGCTGTCAATCACCGCCACATGGACCAGAGCGTACTCTGCAGACGCAGAACTACTGCGCCTGCGCAGTACACTCCGGTCCAAGTGGCGGTGATTGACAGTGCTGCTCGCACAGGCGCAGTACAGTCCGACATCCAGGTCGGACTGGTGCTATCGCCAAGGACTGGGAGGCAGCGGCAGCGAATGGCTGACTGCAGAGCTGCGGCGAGGGACATGCTGGGAGCGTGGGGCTGGAGGAAGCCCCGGGTAAGTAGCATTTATTTCATTAAAAATGCCTGATAACTCCTTTAAACAACCCCCCCCCCCCCCACACACACACACACACAAACCTACCTACCTGGTGATGCCTAACCCCACTCCTGCCCACCCACCATACAAACTACTTGTCTGACACCTACTCCCCCCCCCCTCCAACTACCTGTTTGACAGTGCCTAACTGCCTGCCTACCCCCTCCCCTGCCGCCAATCACACCACAAGAAGAAAAAACATTTCCCCTCAGGCCAGGGTCAGAATGGGGATGATTATCACACAAAAAAAAACTCAGAGGGCACTGGCCTGGGCAGAGAATTGAATTTGACAGCAGTAGCAGGCAGGCAGCAAAGTGTGAGTAACTCAGTGACAAGAAGGGAGAAGAAGTACAGAAACAAAATTTATAAAAAACACCTTCTCCTCTGGCAACCTGGACCCGACCTCCTCTATCCTCCTGTCTCCTCAGTCCTACACCTCCTCCTCCTCCACAGCAGCAAGCAGCTATAGGTGGCATCTCCAACTCCCAGCCCCAAGAGTGTCCGACTCCTCCAGCCAGGACAGCAAGCCAGCCACTCGTAGCCGCAGCTCCAGGCCCCCAGCCCCCCCAGCACAGAAAGCTGAAGAGTGAGACAGCTCACTCCAACGACACCTCAGGCACAGCAGCACAGGGGAGGACTGTGTCCGACTCCTCCAGCCAGCCACTCGTAGCCACAGCTCCAGGCCCCCAGCCCCCCCAGCACAGAAAGCTGAAGAGTGAGACAGCTCACTCCGACGACACCTCAGGCACAGCAGCACAGGGGAGGACTGTGTCCGACTCCTCCAGCCAGCCACTCATAGCCACAGCTCCAGGCCCCCAGCCCCCCCAGCACAGAAAGCTGAAGAGTGAGACAGCTCACTCCGATGACACCGCAGGCACAGCAGCACGTTGCGGGCGGCAATGGCTCCAGGGGGGGGTGCGGAGTCAAGCAGTTTCAACCCACCTGGCTGGAGAGGACCTAAGCTATTTGTGTCCTTGTGCCGCTCACATCCACCGCAGGCGCAGCCACGCACAAGGGCACACCACGGCCGGCCGCCTCAGCCCCTTCTTTGATTGGATACTTCAACTTGCCGGGAAATATCGCGCGAGGCTGCGATCCCCACTGCGAACCTGTCACCTGTTGTATGTCTGCGGCCGCTGCGTATAGCAGCGGCCAGCCCTAATTACTTAAGATTCGGGCAGCCCGGGGGGCAATTGCCCCCCGTCCCCCTGGGCCAGTCCTCCCCTGCCAGTACTGCATATACATACCTAGTACCTGTTGTGTTGAGTGAACCCACCTTATCACTGCATATACCTACCTTTTGTGTTGAGTGAACCCACCTCATTACTGCATATCCCTACCTTTTGTGTTGAGTGAACCCAGCTCACAGCATATACCTACCTTTTGTGTTGAGTGAACCCACCTCACTGCATATACCTAGCTGTTATGTTCAGTGAACCTACCTCACTGCATATACCTACCTTTTGTGTTGAGTGAACCCACCTCACTGCATATACCTAGCTGTTGTGTTGAGTGAACCCACCTCACAGCATATACCTAGCTGTTGTGTTCAGTGAACCCACCTCACAGCATATACCTAGCTGTTGCGTTCAGTGAAACCACCTCATCACAGCATATACCTAGCTGTTGTGTTCAGTGAACCCACCTCACAGCATATACCTACCTTTTGTGTTGAGTGAACCCACCTCGTTACTGCATATACCTACCTTATGTGTTGAGTGAACCCACTTCACTGCATATACCTAGCTGTTGTGTTCAGTGAACTCACCTCACTGCACATACCTACCTTTTGTGTTCAGTGAACCCACCTCATCACAGCATATATCTAGCTGTTGTGTTCAGTGAACCCACCTCACTGCATATATCTACCTTTTGTGTTAAGTGAACCCACCTCACTGCATATACCTAGCATTGGTGTTCAGTGAACCCACCTCATCACAGCATATACCTACCTTTTGTGTTAAGTGAACCCACCTCACTGCATATACCTAGCATTTGTGTTCAGTGAACCCACCTCATCACAGCTTATACCTAGCTGTTGTGTTCAGTGAACCCACCTCACTGCATATACCTACCTTTTGTGTTGAGTGTACCCACCTCACTACATATACCTACCTTTTGTGTTGAGTGAACCCACCTCACTGCATAGACCTACCTTTTGAATGGAGTGAACCCACCTCACTGCATATACCTAGCTGTTGTGTTCAGTGAACCCACCTCATCACAGCATATACCTAGCTGTTGTGTTCAGTGAACCCACCTCATCACAGCATATACCTAGCTGTTGTGTTCAGTGAACCCACCTCATCACAGCATATACCTAGCTGTTGTGTTAAGTGAACCCACCTCACTGCATATACCTACCTTTTGTGTTGAGTGAACCCACCTCACTGCATATAGCTAGCTGTTGTGTTCAGTGAACCCACCTCACTGCATATACCTACCTTTTGTGTTGAGTGAACCCAACTCACTGCATATACCTAGCTGTTGTGTTCAGTGAACACACCTCATCACAGCATATACCTAGCTGTTGTGTTCAGTGAACCCACCTCACTGCATATACCTACCTTTTGTGTTGAGTGAACCCACCTCACAGCATATACCTAGCTGTTGTGTTCAGTGAACCCACCTCATCACAGCATATACCTAGCTGTTGTGTTGAGTGAACCCACCTCACTGCATATACCTAGCTGTTGTGTTCAGTGAACCCACCTCATCACAGCATATACCTAGCTGTTGTGTTCAGTGAACCAGCGTCACTGCATATACCTACATTTGTGTTGAGTGAACCCACCTCACTGCACATACCTAGCTGTTGTGATCAGTGAACCCACCTCATCACAGCATATACCTAGCTGTTGTGTTCAGTGAATCCACCATACTGCATATACTTACCTTTTGTGTTGAGTGAACCCATCTCACAGCATATACCTAGCTGTTGTGTTCAGTGAACCCACCTCACTGCACATACCTACCTTTTGTGTTCAGTGAACCCACCTCATCACAGCATATATCTAGCTGTTGTGTTCAGTGAACCCACCTCACTGCATATACCTACCTTTTGTGTTAAGTGAACCTACCTCACTGCATATACCTAGCATTGGTGTTCAGTGAACCCACCTCATCACAGCATATACCTACCTTTTGTGTTAAGTGAACCCACCTCACTGCATATACCTAGCATTTGTGTTCAGTGAACCCACCTCATCACAGCATATATCTAGCTGTTGTGTTCAGTGAACCCACCTCACTGCATATACCTAACTTTTGTGTTAAGTGAACCCACCTCACTGCATATACCTACCATTTGTGTTCAGTGAACCCACCTCATCACAGCTTATACCTAGCTGTTGTGTTCAGTGAACCCACCTCACTGCATATACCTACCTTTTGTGTTGAGTGAACCCACCTCACTACATATACCTACCTTTTGTGTTGAGTGAACCCACCTCACTGCATAGACCTACCTTTTGAATGGAGTGAACCCACCTCACTGCATATACCTAGCTGTTGTGTTCAGTGAACCCACCTCATCACAGCATATACCTAGCTGTTGTGTTCAGTAAACCCACCTCATCACAGCATATACCTAGCTGTTGTGTTCAGTTAACCCACCTCACTGCATATACCTACCTTTTGTGTTGAGTGAACCCACCTCCCTGCATATACCTAGCTGTTGTGTTCAGTGAACTCACCTCATCACAGCATATACCTAGCTGTTGTGTTGAGTGAGCCCACCACACAGCTTATACCTAGCTGTTGTG
The DNA here is from genome assembly GCF_040937935.1 of Hyperolius riggenbachi. Lineage (NCBI taxonomy): Eukaryota > Metazoa > Chordata > Amphibia > Anura > Hyperoliidae > Hyperolius > Hyperolius riggenbachi. Next base: position 397,548,473 of record NC_090647.1, on the reverse strand, counting down.
TTGAGTGAAACCACCTCACTTCATATACCTAGCTGTTGTGTTCAGTGAACCCACCTCACTGCATATACCTACCTTTTGTGTTGAGTGAACCCACCTCACTGCATATACCTACCTTTTGTATTGAGTAAACCCACCTCACTGCATATACCTAGCTTTTGTGTTCAGTGAACCCACCTCACAGTATATACCTAGCTGTTGTGTTGAGTGAACCCACCTCAATGCATATACCTAGCTGTTGTGTTCAGTGAACCCACCTCATCACAGCATATACCTAGCTGTTGTGTTGATTGAGCTCGCCTCACAGCTTATACCTAGCCTTTGTGTTGAGTGAACCCACCTCATTGCATATACCTACCCTTTGTGTTAAGTGAAGCCACCTCACTGCATATACCTACCTTTTGTGTTGCGTGAACCCACCTTACTGCATATACCTACCTTTTGAATTGAGTGAACCCACCTCACTGCATATACCAAGCTGTTTTGTTCAGTGAACCCACCTCATCACAGAATATACCTAGCTATTGTGTTCAGTAAACCCACCTCACTGCATATACCTACCTTTTGTGTTGAGTGAACCCACCTCACTGCATATACCTAGCTGTTGTGTTCAGTGAACTCACCTCATCACAGCATATACCTAGCTGTTGTGTTCAGTGAACCCACCTCATCACAGCATATACCTAGCTGTTGTGTTGAGTAAGCCCACCACATAACTTATACCTAGCTGTTGTGTTCAGTGAAACCACCTCACTGCATATACCTAGCTGTTGTGTTCAGTGAACCCACCTCACTGCATATACCTACCTTTTGTGTTGAGTGAACCCACCTCACTGCATATACCTAGCTGTTGTGTTCAGTGAACCCACCTCATCACCGCATATACCTAGCTGTTGTGTTCAGTGAACCCACCTCACAGTATATACCTAGCTGTTGTGTTCAGTGAACCCACCTCATCACAGCATATACCTAGCTGTTGTGTTGAGTGAACCCACCTCAATGCATATACCTAGCTGTTGTGTTCAGTGAACCCACCTCATCACAGCATATACCTAGCTGTTGTGTTGATTGAGCTCGCCTCACAGCTTATACCTAGCTGTTGTGTTCAGTGAACCCACCTCACTGCATATACCTATCCTTTGTGTTAAGTGAAGCCACCTCACTGCATATACCTACCTTTTGTGTTGCGTGAACCCACCTCACTGCATATACCAAGCTGTTTTGTTCAGTGAACCCACCTCATCACAGCATATACCTAGCTGTTGTGTTCAGTAAACCCACCTTACTGCATATACCTACCTGTTGTGTTGAGTGAACCAACCTCACTGCATATACCTACCTTTTGTGTTGAGTGAACCCACCTCACTGCATATACCTAGCTGTTGTGTTCAGTGAACCCACCTCATCAGAGCACATACCTAGCTGTTGTGTTCAGTGAACCCACCTCACTGCATATACCTAGCTGTTGTGTTCAGTGAACCCACCTCATCACAGCATATACCTAGCTGTTGTGTTCAGTGAACCCACCTCACTGCATATACCTACCTTTTGTGTTGAGTGAACCCACCTCATAGTATATACCTAGCATTGGTGTTCAGTGAACCCACCTCATCACAGCATATACCTACCTTTTGTGTTAAGTGAACCCACCTCACTGCATAGACCTAGCATTTGTGTTCAGTGAACCCACCTCATCACAGCTTATACCTAGCTGTTGTGTTCAGTGAACCCACCTCACTGCATATACCTACCTTTTGTGTTGAGTGAACCCACCTCACTACATATACCTACCTTTTGTGTTGAGTGAACCCACCTCACTGCATAGACCTACCTTTTGAATGGAGTGAACCCACCTCACTGCATATACCTAGCTGTTGTGTTCAGTGAACCCACCTCATCACAGCATATACCTAGCTGTTGTGTTCAGTGAACCCACCTCATCACAGCATATACCTAGCTGTTGTGTTAAGTGAACCCACCTCACTGCATATACCTACCTTTTGTGTTGAGTGAACCCACCTCACTGCATATAGCTAGCTGTTGTGTTCAGTGAACCCACCTCACTGCATATACCTACCTTTTGTGTTGAGTGAACCCAACTCACTGCATATACCTAGCTGTTGTGTTCAGTGAACCCACCTCATCACAGCATATACCTAGCTGTTGTGTTCAGTGAACCCACCTCACTGCATATACCTACCTTTTGTGTTGAGTGAACCCACCTCACAGCATATACCTAGCTGTTGTGTTCAGTGAACCCACCTCATCACAGCATAGACCTAGCTGTTGTGTTGAGTGAACCCACCTCACTGCATATACCTAGCTGTTGTGTTCAGTGAACCCACCTCATCACAGCATATACCTAGCTGTTGTGTTCAGTGAACCAGCTTCACTGCATATACCTACATTTGTGTTGAGTGAACCCACCTCACTGCACATACCTAGCTGTTGTGATCAGTGAACCCACCTCATCACAGCATATACCTAGCTGTTGTGTTCAGTGAATCCACCACACTGCATATACTTACCTTTTGTGTTTAGTGAACCCATCTCACAGCATATACCTAGCTGTTGTGTTCAGTGAACCCACCTCACTGCACATACCTACCTTTTGTGTTCAGTGAACCCACCTCATCACAGCATATATCTAGCTGTTGTGTTCAGTGAACCCACCTCACTGCATATACCTACCTTTTGTGTTAAGTGAACCCACCTCACTGCATATACCTAGCATTGGTGTTCAGTGAACCCACCTCATCACAGCATATACCTACCTTTTGTGTTAAGTGAACCCACCTCACTGCATATACCTAGCATTTGTGTTCAGTGAACCCATCTCATCACAGCTTATACCTAGCTGTTGTGTTCAGTGAACCCACCTCACTGCATATACCTACCTTTTGTGTTGAGTGAACCCACCTCACTACATATACCTACCTTTTGTGTTCAGTGAACCCACCTCACTGCATAGACCTACCTTTTGAATGGAGTGAACCCACCTCACTGCATATACCTAGCTGTTGTGTTCAGTGAACCCACCTCATCACAGCATATACCTAGCTGTTGTGTTCAGTAAACCCACCTCATCACAGCATATACCTAGCTGTTGTGTTCAGTGAACCCACCTCACTGCATATACCTACCTTTTGTGTTAAGTGAACCCACCTCACTGCATATACCTAGCTGTTGTTTTCAGTGAACCCACCTCATCATAGCATATACCTAGCTGTTGTGTTCAGTGAACACACCTCATCACTGCATATACCTAGCTGTTGTGTTCAGTTAACCCACCTCACTGCATATACCTACCTTTTGTGTTGAGTGAACCCACCTCACTGCATATACCTAGCTGTTGTGTTCAGTGAACTCACCTCATCACAGCATATACCTAGCTGTTGTGTTGAGTGAGCCCACCACACAGCTTATACCTAGCTGTTGTGTTCAGTGAAACCACCTCACTGCATATACCTAGCTGTTGTGTTCAGTGAACCCACCTCACTGCATATACCTACCTTTTGTGTTGAGTGAACCCACCTCACTGCATATACCTACCTTTTGTATTGAGTGAACCCACCTCACTGCATATACCTAGCTTTTGAGTTCAGTGAACCCGCCTCATCACCGCATATACCTAGCTTTTGTGTTCAGTGAACCCACCTCACAGTATATACCTAGCTGTTGTGTTCAGTGAACCCACCTCATCACAGCATATACCTAGCTGTTGTGTTGAGTGAACCCACCTCAATGCATATACCTAGCTCTTGTGTTCAGTAAACCCACCTCATCACAGCATATACCTAGCTGTTGTGTTGATTCAGCTCGCCTCACAACTTATACCTAGCCTTTGTGTTCAGTGAACCCACCACATTGCATATACCTACCCTTTGTGTTAAGTGAAGCCACCTCACTGCATATACCTACCTTTTGTGTTGCGTGAACCCACCTTACTGCATATACCTACCTTTTGAATTGAGTGAACCCACCTCACTGCATATACCAAGCTGTTTTGTTCAGTGAACCCACCTCATCACAGCATATACCTAGCTATTGTGTTTAGTGAACCCACCTCACTGCATATACCTAGCTGTTGTTTTCAGTGAACTCACCTCATCACAGCATATACCTAGCTGTTGTGTTCAGTGAACCTACCTCATCACAGCATATACCTAGCTGTTGTGTTGAGTAAGCCCACCACATAGCTTATACCTAGCTGTTGTGTTCAGTGAAACCACCTCACTGCATATACCTAGCTGTTGTGTTCAGTGAACCCACCTCACTGCATATACCTACCTTTTGTGTTGAGTGAACCCACCTCACTGCATATACCTACCTTTTGTATTGAGTGAACCCACCTCACTGCATATACCTAGCTGTTGTGTTCAGTGAACCCACCTCATCACAGCATATACCTAACTGTTGTGTTCAGTGAACCCACCTCATCACAGCATATACCTAGCTGTTGTGTTCAGTGAACCCACCTCACAGTATATACCTAGCTGTTGTGTTCAGTGAACCCACCTCATCACAGCATATACCGAACTGTTGTGTTCAGTGAACCCACCTCATCACCGCATATACCTAGCTGTTGTGTTCAGTGAACCCACCTCACAGTATATACCTAGCTGTTGTGTTCAGTGAACCCACCTCATCACAGCATATACCTAGCTGTTGTGTTGAGTGAACCCACCTCAATGCATATACCTAGATGTTGTGTTCAGTGAACCCACCTCATCACAGCATATACCTAGCTGTTGTGTTGATTGAGCTCGCCTCACAGCTTATACCTAGCTGTTGTGTTCAGTGAACCCACCTCAATGCATATACCTACCCTTTGTGTTAAGTGAAGCCACCTCACTGCATATACCTACCTTTTGTGTTGCGTGAACCCACCTCACTGCATATACCAAGCTGTTTTTTTCAGTGAACCCACCTCATCACAGCATATACCTAGCTGTTGTGTTGATTGAGCTCGCCTCACAGCTTATACCTAGCTGTTGTGTTCAGTGAACCCACCTCAATGCATATACCTACCCTTTGTGTTGAGTGAACCCACCTCACTGCATATACCTACCTGTTGTGTTGAGTGAACCCACCTCACTGCATATACCTACCTTTTGTGTTGAGTGAACCCACCTCACTGCATATACTTACATTTTGTGTTGAGTGAACCCACCTCACTGCATATACCTAGCTGTTGTGTTCAGTGAACCCACCTCATCAGAGCACATACCTACCTTTTGTGTTCAGTGAACCCACCTCACTGCATATACCTACCTTTTGTGTTCAGTGAACCCACCTCACTGCATATACCTAGCTGTTGTGTTCAGTGAACCCACCTCATCACAGCATATACCTAGCTGTTGTGTTCAGTGAACCCACCTCACTGCATATACCTACCTTTTGTGTTGAGTGAACCCACCTCACAGCATATACCTAGCTGTTGTGTTCAGTGAACCCACCTCATCACAGCATATACCTAACTGTTGTGTTCAGTGAACCCACCTCATCACAGCATATACCTTGCTGTTGTGTTCAGTGAACCCACCTCATCACAGCATATACCTAGCTGTTGTGTTCAGTGAACCCACCTCTCTGCATATACCTACCTTTTGTGTTGAGTGAACCAACCTCACTGCATATACCTAGCTGTTGTGTTCAGTGAACCCACCTCATCACAGCATATACCTAGCTGTTGTGTTCAGTGAACCCACAGCACTGCATATACCTACCTCTTGTGTTGAGTCAACCCTCCTCACTGCATATACCTAGCTGTTGTGTTCAGTGAACCCACCTCATCACCTCATATACCTAGCTGTTGTGTTCAGTAAACCCACCTCGTCACAGCATATACCTAGCTGTTGTGTTCAGTGAACGCACCTCAATGCATATACCTAGCTGTTGTGTTCAGTGAACCCACCTCATCACAGCATATACCTAGCTGTTGTGTTGAGTGAGCTCGCCTCACAGCTTATACCTAGCTGTTGTGTTGAGTGAACCCACCTCACTGCATATACCTACTTTTTGTGTTGAGTGAACCCTCCTCACTGCATATACCTAGCTGTTGTGTTCAATGAACCAACCTCACTGCATATACCTACCCTTTGTGTTAAGTGACGCCACCTCACTGCATATACCTACCTTTTGTGTTGCGTGAACCCACCTCACTGCATATACCTACCTTTTGAATTGAGTGAACCCACTTCACTGCATATACCAAGCTGTTTTGTTCAGTGAACCCACCTCATCACAGCCTATGCCTAGCTGTTGTGTTCAGTGAACCCACCTCACTGCATATACCTACCTGTTGTGTTGAGTGAACCCACCTCACTGCATATACCTACCTTTTGTGTTGAGTGAACCCACCTCACTGCATATACCTACCTTTTGTGTTCAGTGAACCCACCTCACTGCATATACCTAGCTGTTGTGTTCAGTGAACCCACCTCATCAGAGCACATACCTAGCTGTTGTGTTCAGTGAACCCACCTCACTGCCTATACCTACCTTTTGTGTTGAGTTAACCCACCTCACTGCATATACCTAGCTGTTATGTTCAGTGAACCCATCTCATCACAGCATATACCTAGCTGTTGTGTTCAGTGAACCCACCTCACTGCATATACTTACCTTTTGTGTTGAGTGAACACATCTCACAGTATATACCTAGCTGATGTGTTCAGTGAACCCACCTCACTGCATATACCTACCTTTTGTGTTGAGTGAACCCACCTCACAGCATATACCTAGCTGTAGTGTTCAGTGAACCCACCTCATCACAGCATATACCTAGCTGTTGTGTTCAGTGAACCCACCTCACTGCATATACCTACCTTTTGTGTTGAGTGAACCCACTTCACTGCATATACCTACCTTTTGAATTGAGTGAACCCACCTCACTGCATATACCTAGCTGTTGTGTTCAGTGAACCCACCTCATTACAGCATATACCTAGCTGTTGTGTTCAGTGAACCCACCTCATCACAGCATATACCTAGCTGTTGCGTTCAGTGAACGCACCTCACTGCATATAACTACCTTTAGTGTTCAGTGAACCCACCTCACTGCATATACCTATCCTTTGTGTTGAATGAACCCACCTCATTGCATATACCTAGCTGTTGTGTTCAGTGAACCCACCTCAACACCGCATATACCCAGTTTTTGTGTTCAGTGAACCCACCTCACAGTATATACCTAGCTGTTGTGTTCAGTGAACCCACCTCACTGCATATACCTAGCTGTTGTGTTGAGTGAACCCACCTCATCACAGCATATACCTAGCTGTTGTGTTCAGTGAACCCACCTCAATGCATATACCTAGCTGTTGTGTTCAGTGAACCCACCTCATCACAGCATATACCTAGCTGTTGTGTTGATTGAGCTCGCTTTACAGCTTATACCTAGCTGTTGTGTTCAGTGAACCCACCTCAATGCATATACCTACCCTTTGTGTTAAGTGAAGCCACCTCACTGCATATACCTACCTTTTGTGTTGCGTGAACCCACCTCACTGCATATACCAAGCTGTTTTGTTCAGTGAACCCACCTCATCACAGCATATACCTAGCTGTTGTGTTCAGTGAACCCACCTCACTGCATATACCTACCTTTTGTGTTGAGTGAACCCACCTCACTGCATATACCTACATTTTGTGTTGAGTGAACCCACCTCACTGCAAATACCTAGCTGTTGTGTTCAGTGAACCCACCTCATCAGAGCACATACCTAGCTGTTGTGTTCAGTGAACCCACCTCACTGCATATACCTACCTTTTGTGTTCAGTGAACCCACCTCACTGCATATACCTAGCTGTTGTGTTCAGTGAACCCACCTCATCACAGCATATACCTAGCTTTTGTGTTCAGTGAACCCACCGCACTGCATATACCTACCTTTTGTGTTGAGTGAACCCACCTCACAGCATATACCTAGCTGTTGTGTTCAGTGAACCCACCTCATCACAGCATATACCTAACTGTTGTGTTCAGTGAACCCACCTCATAACAGCATATACCTAGCTGTTGTGTTGAGTGAACCCACCTCATCACAGCATATACCTACCTGTTGTGTTCAGTGAACCCACCTCTCTGCATATACCTACCTTTTGTGTTGAGTGAACCGACCTCACTGCATATACCTAGCTGTTGTGTTCAGTGAACCCACCTCATCACAGCATATACCTAGCTGTTGTGTTCAGTGAACCCACAGCACTGCATATACCTACCTCTTGTGTTGAGTCAACCCTCCTCACTGCATATACCTAGCTGTTGTGTTCAGTGAACCCACCTCATCACCGCATATACCTAGCTGTTGTGTTCAGTGAACCCACCTCGTCACAGCATATACCTAGCTGTTGTGTTCAGTGAACGCACCTCAATGCATATACATAGCTGTTGTGTTCAGTGAACCCACCTCATCACAGCATATACCTAGCTGTTGTGTTGAGTGAGCTTGCCTCACAGCTTATACCTAGCTGTTGTGTTGAGTGAACCCACCTCACTGCATATACCTACTTTTTGTGTTGAGTGAACCCTCCTCACTGCATATACCTAGCTGTTGTGTTCAGTGAACCCACCTCACTGCATATACCTACCCTTTGTGTTAAGTGAAGCCACCTCACTGCATATACCTACCTTTTGTGTTGCGTGAACCCACCTCACTGCATATACCTACCTTTTGAACTGAGTGAACCCACCTCACTGCATATACCAAGCTGTTGTGTTCAGTGAACCCACCTCACTGCATATACCTACCTGTTGTGTTGAGTGAACCCACCTCACTGCATATACCTACCTTTTGTGTTGAGTGAACCCACCTCACTGCATATACCTACCTTTTGTGTTCAGTGAACCCACCTCACTGCATATACCTAGCTGTTGTGTTCAGTGAACCCACCTCATCAGAGCACATACCTAGCTGTTGTGTTCAGTGAACCCACCTCACTGCCTATACCTACCTTTTGTGTTGAGTTAACCCACCTCACTGCATATACCTAGCTGTTATGTTCAGTGAACCCATCTCATCACAGCATATACCTAGCTGTTGTGTTCAGTGAACCCACCTCACTGCATATACTTACCTTTTGTGTTGAGTGAACACATCTCACAGTATATACCTAGCTGATGTGTTCAGTGAACCCACCTCACTGCATATACCTACCTTTTGTGTTGAGTGAACGCATCTCACTGCATATAGTTAGCTGTTGTGTTCGGTGAACCCACCTCATCACAGCATATACCTAGCTGTTGTGTTCAGTGAACCCACCTCACTGCATATACCTACCTTTTGTGTTGAGTGAACCCACCTCACAGCATATACCTAGCTGTCGTGTTCAGTGAACCCACCTCATCACAGCATATACCTAGCTGTTGTGTTCAGTGAACCCACCTCACTCCATATACCTACCTTTTGTGTTGAGTGGACCCACCTCACTGCATATACCTAGCTGTCGTGTTCAGTGAACCCACCTCATCACAGCATATACCTAGCTGTTGTGTTCAGTGAACCCACCTCATCACAGCATATACCTAGCTGTTGTGTTCAGTGAACCCACCTCAGCACAGCATTTACCTAGCTGTTGTGTTCAGTGAGCCCACCTCATAGCTTATACCAAGCTGTTGTGTTCAGTGAACCCACCTCACTGCATATACCCACCTTTTGTGTTGAGTGAACCCACCTCACTGCATATACCTACCTTTTGAATTGAGTGAACCCACCTCACTGCATATACCTAGCTGTTGTGTTCAGTGAACCCACCTCATTACAGCATATACCTAGCTGTTGTGTTCAGTGAACCCACCTTATCACAGCATATACCTAGCTGTTGCGTTCAGTGATCGCACCTCACTGCATATAACTACCTTTAGTGTTCAGTGAACCCACCTCACTGCATATACCTATCCTTTGTGTTGAATGAACCCACCTCATTGCATATACCTAGCTGTTGTGTTCAGTGAACCCACCTCAACACCGCATATACCTAGTTTTTGTGTTCAGTGAACCCACCTCACAGTATATACCTAGCTGTTGTGTTCAGTGAACCCACCTCACTGCATATACCTAGCTATTGTGTTGAGTGAACCCACCTCATCACAGCATGTACCTAGCTGTTGTGTTCAGTGAACCCACCTCAATGCATATACCTAGCTGTTGTGTTCAGTGAACCCACCTCATCACAGCATATACCTAGCTGTTGTGTTGATTGAGCTCGCCTCACAGCTTATACCTAGCTGTTGTGTTCAGTGAACCCACCTCAATGCATATACCTACCCTTTGTGTTAAGTGAAGCCACCTCACTGCATATACCTACCTTTTGTGTTGCGTGAACCCACCTCACTGCATATACCAAGCTGTTTTGTTCAGTGAACCCACCTCATCACAGCATATACCTAGCTGTTGTGTTCAGTGAACCCACCTCACTGCATATACCTACCTGTTGTGTTGAGTGAACCCACCTCACTGCATATACCTACCTTTTGTGTTGAGTGAACCCACCTCACTGCATATACTTACATTTTGTGTTGAGTGAACCCACCTCACTGCATATACCTAGCTGTTGTGTTCAGTGAACCCACCTCATCAGAGCACATACCTAGCTGTTGTGTTCAGTGAACCCACCTCACTGCATATACCTACCTTTTGTGTTCAGTGAACCCACCTCACTGCATATACCTATCTGTTGTGTTCAGTGAACCCACCTCATCACAGCATATACCTAGCTGTTGTGTTCAGTGAACCCACCTCACTGCATATACCTACCTTTTGTGTTGAGTGAACCAACCTCACTGCATATACCTAGCTGTTGTGTTCAGTGAACCCACCTCATCACAGCATATACCTAGCTGTTGTGTTCAGTGAACCCACCTCACTGCATATACCTACCTTTTGTGTTGAGTGAACCCACCTCACAGCATATACCTAGCTGTTGTGTTCAGTGAACCCACCTCATCACAGCATATACCTAACTGTTGTGTTCAGTGAACCCACCTCATCACAGCATATACCTAGCTGTTGTGTTGAGTGAACCCACCTCATCACAGCATATACCTAGCTGTTGTGTTCAGTGAACCCACCTCATCACAGCATATACCTAGCTGTTGTGTTCAGTGAACCCACCTCTCTGCATATACCTACCTTTTGTGTTGAGTGAACCCACCTCACTGCATATACCTACCTTTTGTGTTGAGTGAACCCACCTCACTGCATATACTTACATTTTGTGTTGAGTGAACCCACCTCACTGCATATACCTAGCTGTTGTGTTCAGTGAACCCACCTCATCAGAGCACATACCTAGCTGTTGTGTTCAGTGAACCCACCTCACTGCATATACCTACCTTTTGTGTTCAGTGAACCCACCTCACTGCATATACCTATCTGTTGTGTTCAGTGAACCCACCTCATCACAGCATATACCTAGCTGTTGTGTTCAGTGAACCCACCTCACTGCATATACCTACCTTTTGTGTTGAGTGAACCGACCTCACTGCATATACCTAGCTGTTGTGTTCAGTGAACCCACCTCATCATAGCATATACCTAGCTGTTGTGTTCAGTGAACCCACAGCACTGCATATACCTACCTCTTGTGTTGAGTCAACCCTCCTCACTGCATATACCTAGCTGTTGTGTTCAGTGAACCCACCTCATCACCGCATATACCTAGCTGTTGTGTTCAGTGAACCCACCTCGTCACAGCATATACCTAGCTGTTGTGTTCAGTGCACGCACCTCAATGCATATACCTAGCTGTTGTGTTCAGTGAACCCACCTCATCACAGCATATACCTAGCTGTTGTGTTGAGTGAGCTCGCCTCACAGCTTATACCTAGCTGTTGTGTTGAGTGAACCCACCTCACTGCATATACCTACTTTTTGTGTTGAGTGAACCCTCCTCACTGCATATACCTAGCTGTTGTGTTTAGTGAACCCACCTCACTGCATATACCTACCCTTTGTTTTCAGTAAAGCCACCTCACTGCATATACCTACCTTTTGTGTTGCGTGAACCCACCTCACTGCATATACCTACCTTTTGAATTGAGTGAACCCACCTCACTGCATATACCAAGCTGTTTTGTTCAGTGAACCCACCTCATCACAGCCTATGCCTAGCTGTTGTGTTCAGTGAACCCACCTCAGCACCGCATATACCTAGTTTTTGTGTTCAGTGAACCCACCTCACAGTATATACCTAGCTGTTGTGTTCAGTGAACCCACCTCACTGCATATACCTAGCTGTTGTGTTGAGTGAACTCACCTCATCACAGCATGTACCTAGCTGTTGTGTTCAGTGAACCCACCTCACTGCATATACCTACCCTTTGTGTTAAGTGAAGCCACCTCACTGCATATACCTACCTTTTGTGTTGCGTGAACCCACCTCACTGCATATACCTACCTTTTGAACTGAGTGAACCCACCTCACTGCATATACCAAGCTGTTGTGTTCAGTGAACCCACCTCACTGCATATACCTACCTGTTGTGTTGAGTGAACCCACCTCACTGCATATACCTACCTTTTGTGTTGAGTGAACCCACCTCACTGCATATACCTACCTTTTGTGTTCAGTGAACCCACCTCACTGCATATACCTAGCTGTTGTGTTCAGTGAACCCACCTCATCAGAGCACATACCTAGCTGTTGTGTTCAGTGAACCCACCTCACTGCCTATACCTACCTTTTGTGTTGAGTTAACCCACCTCACTGCATATACCTAGCTGTTATGTTCAGTGAACCCATCTCATCACAGCATATACCTAGCTGTTGTGTTCAGTGAACCCACCTCACTGCATATACTTACCTTTTGTGTTGAGTGAACACATCTCACAGTATATACCTAGCTGATGTGTTCAGTGAACCCACCTCACTGCATATACCTACCTTTTGTGTTGAGTGAACGCATCTCACTGCATATAGTTAGCTGTTGTGTTCGGTGAACCCACCTCATCACAGCATATACCTAGCTGTTGTGTTCAGTGAACCCACCTCACTGCATATACCTACCTTTTGTGTTGAGTGAACCCACCTCACAGCATATACCTAGCTGTCGTGTTCAGTGAACCCACCTCATCACAGCATATACCTAGCTGTTGTGTTCAGTGAACCCACCTCACTCCATATACCTACCTTTTGTGTTGAGTGGACCCACCTCACTGCATATACCTAGCTGTCGTGTTCAGTGAACCCACCTCATCACAGCATATACCTAGCTGTTGTGTTCAGTGAACCCACCTCATCACAGCATATACCTAGCTGTTGTGTTCAGTGAACCCACCTCAGCACAGCATTTACCTAGCTGTTGTGTTCAGTGAGCCCACCTCATAGCTTATACCAAGCTGTTGTGTTCAGTGAACCCACCTCACTGCATATACCCACCTTTTGTGTTGAGTGAACCCACCTCACTGCATATACCTACCTTTTGAATTGAGTGAACCCACCTCACTGCATATACCTAGCTGTTGTGTTCAGTGAACCCACCTCATTACAGCATATACCTAGCTGTTGTGTTAAGTGAACCCACCTTATCACAGCATATACCTAGCTGTTGCGTTCAGTGAACGCACCTCACTGCATATAACTACCTTTAGTGTTCAGTGAACCCACCTCACTGCATATACCTATCCTTTGTGTTGAATGAACCCACCTCATTGCATATACCTAGCTGTTGTGTTCAGTGAACCCACCTCAACACCGCATATACCTAGTTTTTGTGTTCAGTGAACCCACCTCACAGTATATACCTAGCTGTTGTGTTCAGTGAACCCACCTCACTGCATATACCTAGCTATTGTGTTGAGTGAACCCACCTCATCACAGCATGTACCTAGCTGTTGTGTTCAGTGAACCCACCTCAATGCATATACCTAGCTGTTGTGTTCAGTGAACCCACCTCATCACAGCATATACCTAGCTGTTGTGTTGATTGAGCTCGCCTCACAGCTTATACCTAGCTGTTGTGTTCAGTGAACCCACCTCAATGCATATACCTACCCTTTGTGTTAAGTGAAGCCACCTCACTGCATATACCTACCTTTTGTGTTGCGTGAACCCACCTCACTGCATATACCAAGCTGTTTTGTTCAGTGAACCCACCTCATCACAGCATATACCTAGCTGTTGTGTTCAGTGAACCCACCTCACTGCATATACCTACCTGTTGTGTTGAGTGAACCCACCTCACTGCATATACCTACCTTTTGTGTTGAGTGAACCCACCTCACTGCATATACTTACATTTTGTGTTGAGTGAACCCACCTCACTGCATATACCTAGCTGTTGTGTTCAGTGAACCCACCTCATCAGAGCACATACCTAGCTGTTGTGTTCAGTGAACCCACCTCACTGCATATACCTACCTTTTGTGTTGAGTGAACCAACCTCACTGCATATACCTAGCTGTTGTGTTCAGTGAACCCACCTCATCACAGCATATACCTAGCTGTTGTGTTCAGTGAACCCACCTCACTGCATATACCTACCTTTTGTGTTGAGTGAACCCACCTCACAGCATATACCTAGCTGTTGTGTTCAGTGAACCCACCTCATCACAGCATATACCTAACTGTTGTGTTCAGTGAACCCACCTCATCACAGCATATACCTAGCTGTTGTGTTGAGTGAACCCACCTCATCACAGCATATACCTAGCTGTTGTGTTCAGTGAACCCACCTCATCACAGCATATACCTAGCTGTTGTGTTCAGTGAACCCACCTCTCTGCATATACCTACCTTTTGTGTTGAGTGAACCCACCTCACTGCATATACCTACCTTTTGTGTTGAGTGAACCCACCTCACTGCATATACTTACATTTTGTGTTGAGTGAACCCACCTCACTGCATATACCTAGCTGTTGTGTTCAGTGAACCCACCTCATCAGAGCACATACCTAGCTGTTGTGTTCAGTGAACCCACCTCACTGCATATACCTACCTTTTGTGTTCAGTGAACCCACCTCACTGCATATACCTATCTGTTGTGTTCAGTGAACCCACCTCATCACAGCATATACCTAGCTGTTGTGTTCAGTGAACCCACCTCACTGCATATACCTACCTTTTGTGTTGAGTGAACCGACCTCACTGCATATACCTAGCTGTTGTGTTCAGTGAACCCACCTCATCATAGCATATACCTAGCTGTTGTGTTCAGTGAACCCACAGCACTGCATATACCTACCTCTTGTGTTGAGTCAACCCTCCTCACTGCATATACCTAGCTGTTGTGTTCAGTGAACCCACCTCATCACCGCATATACCTAGCTGTTGTGTTCAGTGAACCCACCTCGTCACAGCATATACCTAGCTGTTGTGTTCAGTGCACGCACCTCAATGCATATACCTAGCTGTTGTGTTCAGTGAACCCACCTCATCACAGCATATACCTAGCTGTTGTGTTGAGTGAGCTCGCCTCACAGCTTATACCTAGCTGTTGTGTTGAGTGAACCCACCTCACTGCATATACCTACTTTTTGTGTTGAGTGAACCCTCCTCACTGCATATACCTAGCTGTTGTGTTTAGTGAACCCACCTCACTGCATATACCTACCCTTTGTTTTCAGTAAAGCCACCTTACTGCATATACCTACCTTTTGTGTTGCGTGAACCCACCTCACTGCATATACCTACCTTTTGAATTGAGTGAACCCACCTCACTGCATATACCAAGCTGTTTTGTTCAGTGAACCCACCTCATCACAGCCTATGCCTAGCTGTTGTGTTCAGTGAACCCACCTCACTGCATATACCTACCTGTTGTGTTGAGTGAACCCACCTCACTGCATATACCTACCTTTTGTGTTGAGTGAACCCACCTCACTGCATATACCTACCTTTTGTGTTCAGTGAACCCACCTCACTGCATATACCTAGCTGTTGTGTTCAGTGAACCCACCTCATCAGAGCACATACCTAGCTGTTGTGTTCAGTGAACCCACCTCACTGCCTATACCTACCTTTTGTGTTGAGTTAACCCACCTCACTGCATATACCTAGCTGTTATGTTCAGTGAACCCATCTCATCACAGCATATACCTAGCTGTTGTGTTCAGTGAACCCACCTCACTGCATATACTTACCTTTTGTGTTGAGTGAACACATCTCACAGTATATACCTAGCTGATGTGTTCAGTGAACCCACCTCACTGCATATACCTACCTTTTGTGTTGAGTGAACGCATCTCACTGCATATAGTTAGCTGTTTTGTTCGGTGAACCCACCTCATCACAGCATATACCTAGCTGTTGTGTTCAGTGAACCCACCTCACTGCATATACCTACCTTTTGTGTTTAGTGAACCCACCTCACAGCATATACCTAGCTGTCGTGTTCAGTGAACCCACCTCGTCACAGCATATACCTAGCTGTTGTGTTCAGTGAACGCACCTCAATGCATATACCTAGCTGTTGTGTTCAGTGAACCCACCTCATCACAGCATATACCTAGCTGTTGTGTTGAGTGAGCTCGCCTCACAGCTTATACCTAGCTGTTGTGTTGAGTGAACCCACCTCACTGCATATACCTACTTTTTGTGTTGAGTGAACCCTCCTCACTGCATATACCTAGCTGTTGTGTTCAGTGAACCCACCTCACTGCATATACCTACCCTTTGTGTTAAGTGAAGCCACCTCACTGCATATACCTACCTTTTGTGTTGCGTGAACCCACCTCACTGCATATACCTACCTTTTGAATTGAGTGAACCCACCTCCCTGCATATACCAAGCTGTTTTGTTCAGTGAACCCACCTCATCACAGCCTATGCCTAGCTGTTGTGTTCAGTGAACCCACCTCACTGCATATACCTACCTGTTGTGTTGAGTGAACCCACCTCACTGCATATACCTACCTTTTGTGTTGAGTGAACCCACCTCACTGCATATAGTTAGCTGTTGTGTTCGGTGAACCCTCCTCATCAGAGCACATAACTAGCTGTTGTGTTAAGTGAACCCACCTCATCACAGCATATACCTAGCTGTTGTGTTCAGTGAACCCACCTCACTGCATATACTTACCTTTTGTGTTGAGTGAACACATCTCACAGTATATACCTAGCTGATGTGTTCAGTGAACCCACCTCACTGCATATACCTACCTTTTGTGTTGAGTGAACGCATCTCACTGCATATTGTTAGCTGTTGTGTTCGGTGAACCCACCTCATCACAGCATATACCTAGCTGTTGTGTTCAGTGAACCCACCTCACTGCATATACCTACCTTTTGTGTTGAGTGAACCCACCTCACAGCATATACCTAGCTGTCGTGTTCAGTGATCCCACCTCATCACAGCATATACCTAGCTGTCGTGTTCAGTGAACCCACCTCATCATAGCATATACCTAGCTGTTGTGTTCAGTAAACCCACCTCATCACAGCATATACCTAGCTGTTGTGTTCAGTGAACCCACCTCAGCACAGCATATACCTAGCTGTTGTGTTCAGTGAGCCCACCTCATAGCTTATACCAACCTGTTGTGTTCAGTGAACCCACCTCACTGCATATACCTACCTTTTGTGTTGAGTGAACCCACCTCACTGCATATACCTACCTTTTGTGTTGAGTGAACCCACTTCACTGCATATACCTACCTTTTGAATTGAGTGAACCCACCTCACTGCATATACCTAGCTGTTGTGTTCTGTGAACCCACCTCATTACAGCATATACCTAGCTGTTGTGTTCAGTGAACCCACCTCATCACAGCATATACCTAGCTGTTGCGTTCAGTAAGCGCACCTCACTGCATATAACTACCTTTAGTGTTCAGTGAACCCACCTCACTGCATATACCTATCCTTTGTGTTGAATGAACCCACCTCATTGCATATACCTAGCTGTTGTGTTCAGTGAACCCACCTCAGCACCGCATATACCTAGTTTTTGTGTTCAGTGAACCCACCTCACAGTATATACCTAGCTGTTGTGTTCAGTGAACCCACCTCACTGCATATACCTAGCTGTTGTGTTGAGTGAACTCACCTCATCACAGCATGTACCTAGCTGTTGTGTTCAGTGAACCCACCTCAATGCATATACCTAGCTGTTGTGTTCAGTGAACCCACCTCATCACAGCATATACCTAGTTGTTGTGTTGATTGAGCTCGCCTCACAGCTTATACCTAGCTGTTGTGTTCAGTGAACCCACCTCAATGCATATACCTACCCTTTGTGTTAAGTGAAGCCACCTCACTGCATATACCTACCTTTTGTGTTGCGTGAACCCACCTCACTGCATATACCAAGCTGTTTTGTTCAGTGAACCCACCTAATCACAGCATATACCTAGCTGTTGTGTTCAGTGAACCCACCTCACTGCATATACCTACCTGTTGTGTTGAGTGAACCCACCTCACTGCATATACCTACCTTTTGTGTTGAGTGAACCCACCTCACTGCATATACTTACATTTTGTGTTGAGTGAACCCACCTCACTGCATATACCTAGCTGTTGTGTTAAGTGAACCCACCTCATCAGAGCACATACCTAGCTGTTGTGTTCAGTGAACCCACCTCACTGCATATACCTACCTTTTGTGTTCAGTGAACCCACCTCACTGCATATACCTAGCTGTTGTGTTCAGTGAACCCACCTCATCACAGCATATACCTAGCTGTTGTGTTCAGTGAACCCACCTCACTGCATATACCTACCTTTTGTGTTGAGTGAACCCACCTCACAGCATATACCTAGCTGTTGTGTTCAGTGAACCCACCTCATCACAGCATATACCTAACTGTTGTGTTCAGTGAACCCACCTCATCACAGCATATACCTAGCTGTTGTGTTGAGTGAACCCACCTCATCACAGCATATACCTAGCTGTTGTGTTCAGTGAACCCACCTCATCACAGCATATACCTAGCTGTTGTGTTCAGTGAACCCACCTCTCTGCATATACCTACCTTTTGTGTTGAGTGAACCGACCTCACTGCATATACCTAGCTGTTGTGTTCAGTGAACCCACCTCATCATAGCATATACCTAGCTGTTGTGTTCAGTGAACCCACAGCACTGCATATACCTACCTCTTGTGTTGAGTCAACCCACCTCACTGCATATACCTACCTGTTGTGTTGAGTGAACCCACCTCACTGCATATACCTACCTTTTGTGTTGAGTGAACCCACCTCACTGCATATACTTACATTTTGTGTTGAGTGAACCCACCTCACTGCATATACCTAGCTGTTGTGTTAAGTGAACCCACCTCATCAGAGCACATACCTAGCTGTTGTGTTCAGTGAACCCACCTCACTGCATATACCTACCTGTTGTGTTGAGTGAACCCACCTCACTGCATATACCTACCTTTTGTGTTGAGTGAACCCACCTCACTGCATATACCTACCTTTTGTGTTCAGTGAACCCACCTCACTGCATATACCTAGCTGTTGTGTTCAGTGAACCCACCTCATCAGAGCACATACCTAGCTGTTGTGTTCAGTGAACCCACCTCACTGCCTATACCTACCTTTTGTGTTGAGTTAACCCACCTCACTGCATATACCTAGCTGTTATGTTCAGTGAACCCATCTCATCACAGCATATACCTAGCTGTTGTGTTCAGTGAACCCACCTCACTGCATATACTTACCTTTTGTGTTGAGTGAACACATCTCACAGTATATACCTAGCTGATGTGTTCAGTGAACCCACCTCACTGCATATACCTACCTTTTGTGTTGAGTGAACGCATCTCACTGCATATAGTTAGCTGTTGTGTTCGGTGAACCCACCTCATCACAGCATATACCTAGCTGTTGTGTTCAGTGAACCCACCTCACTGCATATACCTACCTTTTGTGTTTAGTGAACCCACCTCACAGCATATACCTAGTTGTCGTGTTCAGTGAACCCACCTCGTCACAGCATATACCTAGCTGTTGTGTTCAGTGAACGCACCTCAATGCATATACCTAGCTGTTGTGTTCAGTGAACCCACCTCATCACAGCATATACCTAGCTGTTGTGTTGAGTGAGCTCGCCTCACAGCTTATACCTAGCTGTTGTGTTGAGTGAACCCACCTCACTGCATATACCTACTTTTTGTGTTGAGTGAACCCTCCTCACTGCATATACCTAGCTGTTGTGTTCAGTGAAATCACCTCACTGCATATACCTACCCTTTGTGTTAAGTGAAGCCACCTCACTGCATATACCTACCTTTTGTGTTGCGTGAACCCACCTCACTGCATATACCTACCTTTTGAATTGAGTGAACCCACCTCCCTGCATATACCAAGCTGTTTTGTTCAGTGAACCCACCTCATCACAGCCTATGCCTAGCTGTTGTGTTCAGTGAACCCACCTCACTGCATATACCTACCTGTTGTGTTGAGTGAACCCACCTCACTGCATATACCTACCTTTTGTGTTGAGTGAACCCACCTCACTGCATATAGTTAGCTGTTGTGTTCGGTGAACCCACCTCATCACAGCATATACCTAGCTGTTGTGTTCAGTGAACCCACCTCACTGCATATACCTACCTTTTGTGTTGAGTGAACCCACCTCACAGCATATACCTAGCTGTCGTGTTCAGTGATCCCACCTCATCACAGCATATACCTAGCTGTCGTGTTCAGTGAACCCACCTCATCACAGCATATACCTAGCTGTTGTGTTCAGTGAACCCACCTCATCACAGCATATACCTAGCTGTTGTGTTCAGTGAACCCACCTCAGCACAGCATATACCTAGCTGTTGTGTTCAGTGAGCCCACCTCATAGCTTATACCAACCTGTTGTGTTCAGTGAACCCACCTCACTGCATATACCTACCTTTTGTGTTGAGTGAACCCACCTCACTGCATATACCTACCTTTTGTGTTGAGTGAACCCACTTCACTGCATATACCTACCTTTTGAATTGAGTGAACCCACCTCACTGCATATACCTAGCTGTTGTGTTCTGTGAACCCACCTCATTACAGCATATACCTAGCTGTTGTGTTCAGTGAACCCACCTCATCACAGCATATACCTAGCTGTTGCGTTCAGTGAGCGCACCTCACTGCATATAACTACCTTTAGTGTTCAGTGAACCCACCTCACTGCATATACCTATCCTTTGTGTTGAATGAACCCACCTCATTGCATATACCTAGCTGTTGTGTTCAGTGAACCCACCTCAGCACCGCATATACCTAGTTTTTGTGTTCAGTGAACCCACCTCACAGTATATACCTAGCTGTTGTGTTCAGTGAACCCACCTCACTGCATATACCTAGCTGTTGTGTTGAGTGAACTCACCTCATCACAGCATGTACCTAGCTGTTGTGTTCAGTGAACCCACCTCAATGCATATACCTAGCTGTTGTGTTCAGTGAACCCACCTCATCACAGCATATACCTAGTTGTTGTGTTGATTGAGCTCGCCTCACAGCTTATACCTAGCTGTTGTGTTCAGTGAACCCACCTCAATGCATATACCTACCCTTTGTGTTAAGTGAAGCCACCTCACTGCATATACCTACCTTTTGTGTTGCGTGAACCCACCTCACTGCATATACCAAGCTGTTTTGTTCAGTGAACCCACCTCATCACAGCATATACCTAGCTGTTGTGTTCAGTGAACCCACCTCACTGCATATACCTACCTGTTGTGTTGAGTGAACCCACCTCACTGCATATACCTACCTTTTGTGTTGAGTGAACCCACCTCACTGCATATACTTACATTTTGTGTTGAGTGAACCCACCTCACTGCATATACCTAGCTGTTGTGTTAAGTGAACCCACCTCATCAGAGCACATACCTAGCTGTTGTGTTCAGTGAACCCACCTCACTGCATATACCTACCTTTTGTGTTCAGTGAACCCACCTCACTGCATATACCTAGCTGTTGTGTTCAGTGAACCCACCTCATCACAGCATATACCTAGCTGTTGTGTTCAGTGAACCCACCTCACTGCATATACCTACCTTTTGTGTTGAGTGAACCCACCTCACAGCATATACCTAGCTGTTGTGTTCAGTGAACCCACCTCATCACAGCATATACCTAACTGTTGAGTTCAGTGAACCCACCTCATCACAGCATATACCTAGCTGTTGTGTTGAGTGAACCCACCTCATCACAGCATATACCTAGCTGTTGTGTTCAGTGAACCCACCTCATCACAGCATATACCTAGCTGTTGTGTTCAGTGAACCCACCTCTCTGCATATACCTACCTTTTGTGTTGAGTGAACCGACCTCACTGCATATACCTAGCTGTTGTGTTCAGTGAACCCACCTCATCATAGCATATACCTAGCTGTTGTGTTCAGTGAACCCACAGCACTGCATATACCTACCTCTTGTGTTGAGTCAACCCTCCTCACTGCATATACCTAGCTGTTGTGTTCAGTGAACCCACCTCATCACCGCATATACCTAGCTGTTGTGTTCAGTGAACCCACCTCGTCACAGCATATACCTAGCTGTTGTGTTCAGTGAACGCACCTCAATGCATATACCTAGCTGTTGTGTTCAGTGAACCCACCTCATCACAGCATATACCTAGCTGTTGTGTTGAGTGAGCTCGCCTCACAGCTTATACCTAGCTGTTGTGTTGAGTGAACCCACCTCACTGCATATACCTACTTTTTGTGTTGAGTGAACCCTCCTCACTGCATATACCTAGCTGTTGTGTTCAGTGAACCCACCTCATCACAGCCTATGCCTAGCTGTTGTGTTCAGTGAACCCACCTCACTGCATATACCTACCTGTTGTGTTGAGTGAACCCACCTCACTGCATATACCTACCTTTTGTGTTGAGTGAACCCACCTCACTGCATATACCTACCTTTTGTATTCAGTGAACCCACCTCACTGCATATACCTAGCCGTTGTGTTCAGTGAACCCACCTCATCAGAGCACATACCTAGCTGTTGTGTTCAGTGAACCCACCTCACTGCCTATACCTACCTTTTGTGTTGAGTTAACCCACCTCACTGCATATACCTAGCTGTTATGTTCAGTGAACCCATCTCATCACAGCATATACCTAGCTGTTGTGTTCAGTGAACCCACCTCACTGCATATACCTACCTTTTGTGTTGAGTGAACGCATCTCACTGCATATAGTTAGCTGTTGTGTTCGGTGAACCCACCTCATCACAGCATATACCTAGCTGTTGTGTTCAGTGAACCCACCTCACTGCATATACCTACCTTTTGTGTTGAGTGAACCCACCTCACAGCATATACCTAGCTGTCGTGTTCAGTGAACCCACCTCATCACAGCATATACCTAGCTGTTGTGTTCAGTGAACCCACCTCACTCCATATACCTACCTTTTGTGTTGAGTGGACCCACCTCACTGCATATACCTAGCTGTCGTGTTCAGTGAACCCACCTCATCACAGCATATACCTAGCTGTTGTGTTCAGTGAACCCTCCTCATCACAGCATATACCTAGCTGTTGTGTTCAGTGAACCCACCTCAGCACAGCATATACCTAGCTGTTGTGTTCAGTGAACCCACCTCATCACAGCATATACCTAGCTGTTGTGTTCAGTGAACCCACCTCATCACAGCATATACCTAGCTGTTGCGTTCAGTGAACGCACCTCACTGCATATAACTACCTTTAGTGTTCAGTGAACCCACCTCACTGCATATACCTATCCTTTGTGTTGAATGAACCCACCTCATTGCATATACCTAGCTGTTGTGTTCAGTGAACCCACCTCACAGTATATACCTAGCTGTTGTGTTCAGTGAACCCACCTCATCACAGCATATACCTAGTTGTTGTGTTGATTGAGCTCGCCTCACAGCTTATACCTAGCTGTTGTGTTCAGTGAACCCACCTCAATGCATATACCTACCCTTTGTGTTAAGTGAAGCCACCTCACTGCATATACCTACCTTTTGTGTTGCGTGAACCCACCTCACTGCATATACCAAGCTGTTTTGTTCAGTGAACCCACCTCATCACAGCATATACCTAGCTGTTGTGTTCAGTGAACCCACCTCACTGCATATACCTACCTGTTGTGTTGAGTGAACCCACCTCACTGCATATACCTACCTTTTGTGTTGAGTGAACCCACCTCACTGCATATACTTACATTTTGTGTTGAGTGAACCCACCTCACTGCATATACCTAGCTGTTGTGTTCAGTGAACCCACCTCATCAGAGCACATACCTAGCTGTTGTGTTCAGTGAACCCACCTCACTGCATATACCTACCTTTTGTGTTCAGTGAACCCACCTCACTGCATATACCTAGCTGTTGTGTTCAGTGAACCCACCTCATCACAGCATATACCTAGCTGTTGTGTTCAGTGAACCCACCTCACTGCATATACCTACCTTTTGTGTTGAGTGAACCCACCTCACAGCATATACCTAGCTGTTGTGTTCAGTGAACCCACCTCATCACAGCATATACCTAACTGTTGTGTTCAGTGAACCCACCTCATCACAGCATATACCTAGCTGTTGTGTTGAGTGAACCCACCTCATCACAGCATATACCTAGCTGTTGTGTTCAGTGAACCCACCTCATCACAGCATATACCTAGCTGTTGTGTTCAGTGAACCCACCTCTCTGCATATACCTACCTTTTGTGTTGAGTGAACCGACCTCACTGCATATACCTAGCTGTTGTGTTCAGTGAACCCACCTCATCATAGCATATACCTAGCTGTTGTGTTCAGTGAACCCACAGCACTGCATATACCTACCTCTTGTGTTGAGTCAACCCTCCTCACTGCATATACCTAGCTGTTGTGTTCAGTGAACCCACCTCATCACCGCATATACCTAGCTGTTGTGTTCAGTGAACCCACCTCGTCACAGCATATACCTAGCTGTTGTGTTCAGTGAACGCACCTCAATGCATATACCTAGCTGTTGTGTTCAGTGAACCCACCTCATCACAGCATATACCTAGCTGTTGTGTTGAGTGAGCTCGCCTCACAGCTTATACCTAGCTGTTGTGTTGAGTGAACCCACCTCACTGCATATACCTACCCTTTGTGTTAAGTGAAGCCACCTCACTGCATATACCTACCTTTTGTGTTGCGTGAACCCACCTCACTGCATATACCTACCTTTTGAATTGAGTGAACCCACCTCCCTGCATATACCAAGCTGTTTTGTTCAGTGAACCCACCTCATCACAGCCTATGCCTAGCTGTTGTGTTCAGTGAACCCACCTCACTGCATATACCTACCTGTTGTGTTGAGTGAACCCACCTCACTGCATATACCTACCTTTTGTGTTGAGTGAACCCACCTCACTGCATATAGTTAGCTGTTGTGTTCGGTGAACCCACCTCATCAGAGCACATAACTAGCTGTTGTGTTTAGTGAACCCACCTCATCACAGCATATACCTAGCTGTTGTGTTCAGTGAACCCACCTCACTGCATATACTTACCTTTTGTGTTGAGTGAACACATCTCACAGTATATACCTAGCTGATGTGTTCAGTGAACCCACCTCACTGCATATACCTACCTTTTGTGTTGAGTGAACGCATCTCACTGCATATTGTTAGCTGTTGTGTTCGGTGAACCCACCTCATCACAGCATATACCTAGCTGTTGTGTTCAGTGAACCCACCTCACTGCATATACCTACCTTTTGTGTTGAGTGAACCCACCTCACAGCATATACCTAGCTGTCGTGTTCAGTGATCCCACCTCATCACAGCATATACCTAGCTGTCGTGTTCAGTGAACCCACCTCATCACAGCATATAC
The DNA here is from genome assembly GCF_040937935.1 of Hyperolius riggenbachi. Lineage (NCBI taxonomy): Eukaryota > Metazoa > Chordata > Amphibia > Anura > Hyperoliidae > Hyperolius > Hyperolius riggenbachi. Next base: position 397,522,754 of record NC_090647.1, on the reverse strand, counting down.
CTAGCTGTTGTGTTCAGTGAACCCACCTCATCACAGCATATACCTAGCTGTTGTGTTCAGTGAACCCACCTCAGCACAGCATATACCTAGCTGTTGTGTTCAGTGAGCCCACCTCATAGCTTATACCAACCTGTTGTGTTCAGTGAACCCACCTCACTGCATATACCTACCTTTTGTGTTGAGTGAACCCACCTCACTGCATATACCTACCTTTTGTGTTGAGTGAACCCACTTCACTGCATATACCTACCTTTTGAATTGAGTGAACCCACCTCACTGCATATACCTAGCTGTTGTGTTCTGTGAACCCACCTCATTACAGCATATACCTAGCTGTTGTGTTCAGTGAACCCACCTCATCACAGCATATACCTAGCTGTTGCGTACAGTGAGCGCACCTCACTGCATATAACTACCTTTAGTGTTCAGTGAACCCACCTCACTGCATATACCTATCCTTTGTGTTGAATGAACCCACCTCATTGCATATACCTAGCTGTTGTGTTCAGTGAACCCACCTCAGCACCGCATATACCTAGTTTTTGTGTTCAGTGAACCCACCTCACAGTATATACCTAGCTGTTGTGTTCAGTGAACCCACCTCACTGCATATACCTAGCTGTTGTGTTGAGTGAACTCACCTCATCACAGCATGTACCTAGCTGTTGTGTTCAGTGAACCCACCTCAATGCATATACCTAGCTGTTGTGTTCAGTGAACCCACCTCATCACAGCATATACCTTGTTGTTGTGTTGATTGAGCTCGCCTCACAGCTTATACCTAGCTGTTGTGTTCAGTGAACCCACCTCAATGCATATACCTACCCTTTGTGTTAAGTGAAGCCACCTCACTGCATATACCTACCTTTTGTGTTGCATGAACCCACCTCACTGCATATACTTACATTTTGTGTTGAGTGAACCCACCTCACTGCATATACCTAGCTGTTGTGTTCAGTGAACCCACCTCATCAGAGCACATACCTAGCTGTTGTGTTCAGTGAACCCACCTCACTGCATATACCTACCTTTTGTGTTCAGTGAACCCACCTCACTGCATATACCTAGCTGTTGTGTTCAGTGAACCCACCTCATCACAGCATATACCTAGCTGTTGTGTTCAGTGAACCCACCTCACTGCATATACCTACCTTTTGTGTTGAGTGAACCCACCTCACAGCATATACCTAGCTGTTGTGTTCAGTGAACCCACCTCATCACAGCATATACCTAACTGTTGTGTTCAGTGAACCCACCTCATCACAGCATATACCTAGCTGTTGTGTTGAGTGAACCCACCTCATCACAGCATATACCTAGCTGTTGTGTTCAGTGAACCCACCTCATCACAGCATATACCTAGCTGTTGTGTTCAGTGAACCCACCTCTCTGCATATACCTACCTTTTGTGTTGAGTGAACCGACCTCACTGCATATACCTAGCTGTTGTGTTCAGTGAACCCACCTCATCACAGCATATACCTAGCTGTTGTGTTCAGTGAACCCACCTCGTCACAGCATATACCTAGCTGTTGTGTTCAGTGAACGCACCTCAATGCATATACCTAGCTGTTGTGTTCAGTGAACCCACCTCATCACAGCATATACCTAGCTGTTGTGTTGAGTGAGCTCGCCTCACAGCTTATACCTAGCTGTTGTGTTGAGTGAACCCACCTCACTGCATATACCTACTTTTTGTGTTGAGTGAACCCTCCTCACTGCATATACCTAGCTGTTGTGTTCAGTGAACCCACCTCATCACAGCCTATGCCTAGCTGTTTTGTTCAGTGAACCCACCTCACTGCATATACCTACCTGTTGTGTTGAGTGAACCCACCTCACTGCATATACCTACCTTTTGTGTTGAGTGAACCCACCTCACTGCATATACCTACCTTTTGTATTCAGTGAACCCACCTCACTGCATATACCTAGCCGTTGTGTTCAGTGAACCCACCTCATCAGAGCACATACCTAGCTGTTGTGTTCAGTGAACCCACCTCACTGCCTATACCTACCTTTTGTGTTGAGTTAGCCCACCTCACTGCATATACCTAGCTGTTATGTTCAGTGAACCCATCTCATCACAGCATATACCTAGCTGTTGTGTTCAGTGAACCCACCTCACTGCATATACCTACCTTTTGTGTTGAGTGAACGCATCTCACTGCATATAGTTAGCTGTTGTGTTCGGTGAACCCACCTCATCACAGCATATACCTAGCTGTTGTGTTCAGTGAACCCACCTCACTGCATATACCTACCTTTTGTGTTGAGTGAACCCACCTCACAGCATATACCTAGCTGTCGTGTTCAGTGAACCCACCTCATCACAGCATATACCTAGCTGTTGTGTTCAGTGAACCCACCTCACTCCATATACCTACCTTTTGTGTTGAGTGGACCCACCTCACTGCATATACCTAGCTGTCGTGTTCAGTGAACCCACCTCATCACAGCATATACCTAGCTGTTGTGTTCAGTGAACCCTCCTCATCACAGCATATACCTAGCTGTTGTGTTCAGTGAACCCACCTCAGCACAGCATATACCTAGCTGTTGTGTTCAGTGAACCCACCTCATCACAGCATATACCTAGCTGTTGTGTTCAGTGAACCCACCTCATCACAGCATATACCTAGCTGTTGCGTTCAGTGAACGCACCTCACTGCATATAACTACCTTTAGTGTTCAGTGAACCCACCTCACTGCATATACCTATCCTTTGTGTTGAATGAACCCACCTCATTGCATATACCTAGCTGTTGTGTTCAGTGAACCCACCTCACAGTATATACCTAGCTGTTGTGTTCAGTGAACCCACCTCACTGCATATACCTAGCTGTTGTGTTGAGTGAACCCACCTCATCACAGCATGTACCTAGCTGTTGTGTTCAGTGAACCCACCTCATCACAGCATATACCTAGCTGTTGTGTTGAGTGAGCTCGCCTCACAGCTTATACCTAGCTGTTGTGTTCAGTGAACCCACCTCACTGCATATACCTACCTTTTGTGTTAAGTGAAGCCACCTCACTGCATATACCTACGTTTTGTGTTGCGTGAACCCCCCTCACTGCATATACGTACCTTTTGAATTGAGTGAACCCACCTCACTGCATATACCAAGCTGTTTTGTTCAGTGAACCCACCTCATCACAGCCTATGCCTAGCTGTTGTGTTCAGTGAACCCACCTCACTGCATATACCTACCTGTTGTGTTGAGTGAACCCACCTCACTGCATATACCTACCTTTTGTGTTGAGTGAACCCACCTCACTGCATATACCTACCTTTTCTGTTCAGTGAACCCACCTCACTGCATATACCTACCTCTTGTGTTCAGTGAACCCACAGCACTGCATATACCTACCTCTTGTGTTGAGTCAACCCTCCTCACTGCATATACCTAGCTGTTGTGTTCAGTGAACCCACCTCATCACCGCATATACCTAGCTGTTGTGTTCAGTGAACCCACCTCGTCACAGCATATACCTAGCTGTTGTGTTCAGTGAACGCACCTCAATGCATATACCTAGCTGTTGTGTTCAGTGAACCCACCTCATCACAGCATATACCTAGCTGTTGTGTTGAATGAGCTCGCCTCACAGCTTATACCTAGCTGTTGTGTTGAGTGAACCCACCTCACTGCATATACCTACTTTTTGTGTTGAGTGAACCCTCCTCACTGCATATTCCTAGCTGTTGTGTTCAGTGAACCCACCTCACTGCATATACCTACCCTTTGTGTTAAGTGAAGCCACCTCACTGCATATACCTACCTTTTGTGTTGCGTGAACCCACCTCACTGCAAATACCTACCTTTTGAATTGAGTGAACCCACCTCACTGCATATACCAAGCTGTTTTGTTCAGTGAACCCACCTCATCACAGCATATACCTAGCTGTTGTGTTCAGTGAACCCACCTCACTGCATATACCTACCTTTTGTGTTAAGTGAACCCACCTCACTGCATATACCTAGCTGTTGTGTTCAGTGAACCCACCTCATCATAGCATATACCTAGCTGTTGTGTTCAGTGAACACACCTCATCACTGCATATACCTAGCTGTTGTGTTCAGTGAACCCACCTCACTGCATATACCTACCTTTTGTGTTGAGTGAACGCATCTCACTGCATATAGTTAGCTGTTGTGTTCGGTGAACCCACCTCATCACAGCATATACCTAGCTGTTGTGTTCAGTGAACCCACCTCACTGCATATACCTACCTTTTGTGTTGAGTGAACCCACCTCACAGCATATACCTAGCTGTCGTGTTCAGTGAACCCACCTCATCACAGCATATACCTAGCTGTTGTGTTCAGTGAACCCACCTCACTCCATATACCTACCTTTTGTGTTGAGTGGACCCACCTCACTGCATATACCTAGCTGTCGTGTTCAGTGAACCCACCTCATCACAGCATATACCTAGCTGTTGTGTTCAGTGAACCCTCCTCATCACAGCATATACCTAGCTGTTGTGTTCAGTGAACCAACCTCAGCACAGCATATACCTAGCTGATGTGTTCAGTGAACCCACCTCATCACAGCATATACCTAGCTGTTGTGTTCAGTGAACCCACCTCATCACAGCATATACCTAGCTGTTGCGTTCAGTGAACGCACCTCACTGCATATAACTACCTTTAGTGTTCAGTGAACCCACCTCACTGCATATACCTATCCTTTGTGTTGAATGAACCCACCTCATTGCATATACCTAGCTGTTGTGTTCAGTGAACCCACCTCACAGTATATACCTAGCTGTTGTGTTCAGTGAACCCACCTCATTGCATATACCTAGCTGTTGTGTTCAGTGAACCCACCTCATCACAGCATGTACCTAGCTGTTGTGTTCAGTGAACCCACCTCATCACAGCATATACCTAGCTGTTGTGTTGAGTGAGCTCGCCTCACAGCTTATACCTAGCTGTTGTGTTCAGTGAACCCACCTCACTGCATATACCTACCTTTTGTGTTAAGTGAAGCCACCTCACTGCATATACCTACCTTTTGTGTTGCGTGAACCCCCCTCACTGCATATACGTACCTTTTGAATTGAGTGAACCCACCTCACTGCATATACCAAGCTGTTTTGTTCAGTGAACCCACCTCATCACAGCCTATGCCTAGCTGTTGTGTTCAGTGAACCCACCTCACTGCATATACCTACCTGTTGTGTTGAGTGAACCCACCTCACTGCATATACCTACCTTTTGTGTTGAGTGAACCCACCTCACTGCATATACCTACCTTTTGTGTTCAGTGAACCCACCTCACTGCATATACCTACCTCTTGTGTTCAGTGAACCCACAGCACTGCATATACCTACCTCTTGTGTTGAGTCAACCCTCCTCACTGCATATACCTAGCTGTTGTGTTCAGTGAACGCACCTCAATGCATATACCTAGCTGTTGTGTTCAGTGAACCCACCTCATCACAGCATATACCTAGCTGTTGTGTTGAGTGAGCTCGCCTCACAGCTTATACCTAGCTGTTGTGTTGAGTGAACCCACCTCACTGCATATACCTACTTTTTGTGTTGAGTGAACCCTCCTCACTGCATATTCCTAGCTGTTGTGTTCAGTGAACCCACCTCACTGCATATACCTACCCTTTGTGTTAAGTGAAGCCACCTCACTGCATATACCTACCTTTTGTGTTGCGTGAACCCACCTCACTGCATATACCTACCTTTTGAATTGAGTGAACCCACCTCACTGCATATACCAAGCTGTTTTGTTCAGTGAACCCACCTCATCACAGCATATACCTAGCTGTTGTGTTCAGTGAACCCACCTCACTGCATATACCTACCTTTTGTGTTAAGTGAACCCACCTCACTGCATATACCTAGCTGTTGTGTTCAGTGAACCCACCTCATCATAGCATATACCTAGCTGTTGTGTTCAGTGAACACACCTCATCACTGCATATACCTAGCTGTTGTGTTCAGTTAACCCACCTCACTGCATATACCTACCTTTTGTGTTGAGTGAACCCACCTCACTGCATATACCTAGCTGTTGTGTTCAGTGAACTCACCTCATCACAGCATATACCTAGCTGTTGTGTTGAGTGAGCCCACCACACAGCTTATACCTAGCTGTTGTGTTCAGTGAAACCACCTCACTGCATATACCTAGCTGTTGTGTTCAGTGAACCCACCTCACTGCATATACCTACCTTTTGTGTTGAGTGAACCCACCTCACTGCATATACCTACCTTTTGTATTAAGTGAACCCACCTCACTGCATATACCTAGCTTTTGTGTTCAGTGAACCCGCCTCATCACCGCATATACCTAGCTTTTGTGTTCAGTGAACCCACCTCACAGCATATACCTAGCTGTCGTGTTCAGTGATCCCACCTCATCACAGCATATACCTAGCTGTCGTGTTCAGTGAACCCACCTCATCACAGCATATACCTAGCTGTTGTGTTCAGTGAACCCACCTCATCACAGCATATACCTAGCTGTTGTGTTCAGTGAACCCACCTCAGCACAGCATATACCTAGCTGTTGTGTTCAGTGAGCCCACCTCATAGCTTATACCAACCTGTTGTGTTCAGTGAACCCACCTCACTGCATATACCTACCTTTTGTGTTGAGTGAACCCACCTCACTGCATATACCTACCTTTTGTGTTGAGTGAACCCACTTCACTGCATATACCTACCTTTTGAATTGAGTGAACCCACCTCACTGCATATACCTAGCTGTTGTGTTCTGTGAACCCACCTCATTACAGCATATACCTAGCTGTTGTGTTCAGTGAACCCACCTCATCACAGCATATACCTAGCTGTTGCGTACAGTGAGCGCACCTCACTGCATATAACTACCTTTAGTGTTCAGTGAACCCACCTCACTGCATATACCTATCCTTTGTGTTGAATGAACCCACCTCATTGCATATACCTAGCTGTTGTGTTCAGTGAACCCACCTCAGCACCGCATATACCTAGTTTTTGTGTTCAGTGAACCCACCTCACAGTATATACCTAGCTGTTGTGTTCAGTGAACCCACCTCACTGCATATACCTAGCTGTTGTGTTGAGTGAACTCACCTCATCACAGCATGTACCTAGCTGTTGTGTTCAGTGAACCCACCTCAATGCATATACCTAGCTGTTGTGTTCAGTGAACCCACCTCATCACAGCATATACCTTGTTGTTGTGTTGATTGAGCTCGCCTCACAGCTTATACCTAGCTGTTGTGTTCAGTGAACCCACCTCAATGCATATACCTACCCTTTGTGTTAAGTGAAGCCACCTCACTGCATATACCTACCTTTTGTGTTGCATGAACCCACCTCACTGCATATACTTACATTTTGTGTTGAGTGAACCCACCTCACTGCATATACCTAGCTGTTGTGTTCAGTGAACCCACCTCATCAGAGCACATACCTAGCTGTTGTGTTCAGTGAACCCACCTCACTGCATATACCTACCTTTTGTGTTCAGTGAACCCACCTCACTGCATATACCTAGCTGTTGTGTTCAGTGAACCCACCTCATCACAGCATATACCTAGCTGTTGTGTTCAGTGAACCCACCTCACTGCATATACCTACCTTTTGTGTTGAGTGAACCCACCTCACAGCATATACCTAGCTGTTGTGTTCAGTGAACCCACCTCATCACAGCATATACCTAACTGTTGTGTTCAGTGAACCCACCTCATCACAGCATATACCTAGCTGTTGTGTTGAGTGAACCCACCTCATCACAGCATATACCTAGCTGTTGTGTTCAGTGAACCCACCTCATCACAGCATATACCTAGCTGTTGTGTTCAGTGAACCCACCTCTCTGCATATACCTACCTTTTGTGTTGAGTGAACCGACCTCACTGCATATACCTAGCTGTTGTGTTCAGTGAACCCACCTCATCACAGCATATACCTAGCTGTTGTGTTCAGTGAACCCACCTCGTCACAGCATATACCTAGCTGTTGTGTTCAGTGAACGCACCTCAATGCATATACCTAGCTGTTGTGTTCAGTGAACCCACCTCATCACAGCATATACCTAGCTGTTGTGTTGAGTGAGCTCGCCTCACAGCTTATACCTAGCTGTTGTGTTGAGTGAACCCACCTCACTGCATATACCTACTTTTTGTGTTGAGTGAACCCTCCTCACTGCATATACCTAGCTGTTGTGTTCAGTGAACCCACCTCATCACAGCCTATGCCTAGCTGTTTTGTTCAGTGAACCCACCTCACTGCATATACCTACCTGTTGTGTTGAGTGAACCCACCTCACTGCATATACCTACCTTTTGTGTTGAGTGAACCCACCTCACTGCATATACCTACCTTTTGTATTCAGTGAACCCACCTCACTGCATATACCTAGCCGTTGTGTTCAGTGAACCCACCTCATCAGAGCACATACCTAGCTGTTGTGTTCAGTGAACCCACCTCACTGCCTATACCTACCTTTTGTGTTGAGTTAGCCCACCTCACTGCATATACCTAGCTGTTATGTTCAGTGAACCCATCTCATCACAGCATATACCTAGCTGTTGTGTTCAGTGAACCCACCTCACTGCATATACCTACCTTTTGTGTTGAGTGAACGCATCTCACTGCATATAGTTAGCTGTTGTGTTCGGTGAACCCACCTCATCACAGCATATACCTAGCTGTTGTGTTCAGTGAACCCACCTCACTGCATATACCTACCTTTTGTGTTGAGTGAACCCACCTCACAGCATATACCTAGCTGTCGTGTTCAGTGAACCCACCTCATCACAGCATATACCTAGCTGTTGTGTTCAGTGAACCCACCTCACTCCATATACCTACCTTTTGTGTTGAGTGGACCCACCTCACTGCATATACCTAGCTGTCGTGTTCAGTGAACCCACCTCATCACAGCATATACCTAGCTGTTGTGTTCAGTGAACCCTCCTCATCACAGCATATACCTAGCTGTTGTGTTCAGTGAACCCACCTCAGCACAGCATATACCTAGCTGTTGTGTTCAGTGAACCCACCTCATCACAGCATATACCTAGCTGTTGTGTTCAGTGAACCCACCTCATCACAGCATATACCTAGCTGTTGCGTTCAGTGAACGCACCTCACTGCATATAACTACCTTTAGTGTTCAGTGAACCCACCTCACTGCATATACCTATCCTTTGTGTTGAATGAACCCACCTCATTGCATATACCTAGCTGTTGTGTTCAGTGAACCCACCTCACAGTATATACCTAGCTGTTGTGTTCAGTGAACCCACCTCACTGCATATACCTAGCTGTTGTGTTGAGTGAACCCACCTCATCACAGCATGTACCTAGCTGTTGTGTTCAGTGAACCCACCTCATCACAGCATATACCTAGCTGTTGTGTTGAGTGAGCTCGCCTCACAGCTTATACCTAGCTGTTGTGTTCAGTGAACCCACCTCACTGCATATACCTACCTTTTGTGTTAAGTGAAGCCACCTCACTGCATATACCTACCTTTTGTGTTGCGTGAACCCCCCTCACTGCATATACGTACCTTTTGAATTGAGTGAACCCACCTCACTGCATATACCAAGCTGTTTTGTTCAGTGAACCCACCTCATCACAGCCTATGCCTAGCTGTTGTGTTCAGTGAACCCACCTCACTGCATATACCTACCTGTTGTGTTGAGTGAACCCACCTCACTGCATATACCTACCTTTTGTGTTGAGTGAACCCACCTCACTGCATATACCTACCTTTTCTGTTCAGTGAACCCACCTCACTGCATACACCTACCTCTTGTGTTCAGTGAACCCACAGCACTGCATATACCTACCTCTTGTGTTGAGTCAACCCTCCTCACTGCATATACCTAGCTGTTGTGTTCAGTGAACCCACCTCATCACCGCATATACCTAGCTGTTGTGTTCAGTGAACCCACCTCGTCACAGCATATACCTAGCTGTTGTGTTCAGTGAACGCACCTCAATGCATATACCTAGCTGTTGTGTTCAGTGAACCCACCTCATCACAGCATATACCTAGCTGTTGTGTTGAATGAGCTCGCCTCACAGCTTATACCTAGCTGTTGTGTTGAGTGAACCCACCTCACTGCATATACCTACTTTTTGTGTTGAGTGAACCCTCCTCACTGCATATTCCTAGCTGTTGTGTTCAGTGAACCCACCTCACTGCATATACCTACCCTTTGTGTTAAGTGAAGCCACCTCACTGCATATACCTACCTTTTGTGTTGCGTGAACCCACCTCACTGCAAATACCTACCTTTTGAATTGAGTGAACCCACCTCACTGCATATACCAAGCTGTTTTGTTCAGTGAACCCACCTCATCACAGCATATACCTAGCTGTTGTGTTCAGTGAACCCACCTCACTGCATATACCTACCTTTTGTGTTAAGTGAACCCACCTCACTGCATATACCTAGCTGTTGTGTTCAGTGAACCCACCTCATCATAGCATATACCTAGCTGTTGTGTTCAGTGAACACACCTCATCACTGCATATACCTAGCTGTTGTGTTCAGTGAACCCACCTCACTGCATATACCTACCTTTTGTGTTGAGTGAACGCATCTCACTGCATATAGTTAGCTGTTGTGTTCGGTGAACCCACCTCATCACAGCATATACCTAGCTGTTGTGTTCAGTGAACCCACCTCACTGCATATACCTACCTTTTGTGTTGAGTGAACCCACCTCACAGCATATACCTAGCTGTCGTGTTCAGTGAACCCACCTCATCACAGCATATACCTAGCTGTTGTGTTCAGTGAACCCACCTCACTCCATATACCTACCTTTTGTGTTGAGTGGACCCACCTCACTGCATATACCTAGCTGTCGTGTTCAGTGAACCCACCTCATCACAGCATATACCTAGCTGTTGTGTTCAGTGAACCCTCCTCATCACAGCATATACCTAGCTGTTGTGTTCAGTGAACCAACCTCAGCACAGCATATACCTAGCTGATGTGTTCAGTGAACCCACCTCATCACAGCATATACCTAGCTGTTGTGTTCAGTGAACCCACCTCATCACAGCATATACCTAGCTGTTGCGTTCAGTGAACGCACCTCACTGCATATAACTACCTTTAGTGTTCAGTGAACCCACCTCACTGCATATACCTATCCTTTGTGTTGAATGAACCCACCTCATTGCATATACCTAGCTGTTGTGTTCAGTGAACCCACCTCACAGTATATACCTAGCTGTTGTGTTCAGTGAACCCACCTCATTGCATATACCTAGCTGTTGTGTTCAGTGAACCCACCTCATCACAGCATGTACCTAGCTGTTGTGTTCAGTGAACCCACCTCATCACAGCATATACCTAGCTGTTGTGTTGAGTGAGCTCGCCTCACAGCTTATACCTAGCTGTTGTGTTCAGTGAACCCACCTCACTGCATATACCTACCTTTTGTGTTAAGTGAAGCCACCTCACTGCATATACCTACCTTTTGTGTTGCGTGAACCCCCCTCACTGCATATACGTACCTTTTGAATTGAGTGAACCCACCTCACTGCATATACCAAGCTGTTTTGTTCAGTGAACCCACCTCATCACAGCCTATGCCTAGCTGTTGTGTTCAGTGAACCCACCTCACTGCATATACCTACCTGTTGTGTTGAGTGAACCCACCTCACTGCATATACCTACCTTTTGTGTTGAGTGAACCCACCTCACTGCATATACCTACCTTTTGTGTTCAGTGAACCCACCTCACTGCATATACCTACCTCTTGTGTTCAGTGAACCCACAGCACTGCATATACCTACCTCTTGTGTTGAGTCAACCCTCCTCACTGCATATACCTAGCTGTTGTGTTCAGTGAACGCACCTCAATGCATATACCTAGCTGTTGTGTTCAGTGAACCCACCTCATCACAGCATATACCTAGCTGTTGTGTTGAGTGAGCTCGCCTCACAGCTTATACCTAGCTGTTGTGTTGAGTGAACCCACCTCACTGCATATACCTACTTTTTGTGTTGAGTGAACCCTCCTCACTGCATATTCCTAGCTGTTGTGTTCAGTGAACCCACCTCACTGCATATACCTACCCTTTGTGTTAAGTGAAGCCACCTCACTGCATATACCTACCTTTTGTGTTGCGTGAACCCACCTCACTGCATATACCTACCTTATGAATTGAGTGAACCCACCTCACTGCATATACCAAGCTGTTTTGTTCAGTGAACCCACCTCATCACAGCATATACCTAGCTGTTGTGTTCAGTGAACCCACCTCACTGCATATACCTACCTTTTGTGTTAAGTGAACCCACCTCACTGCATATACCTAGCTGTTGTGTTCAGTGAACCCACCTCATCATAGCATATACCTAGCTGTTGTGTTCAGTGAACACACCTCATCACTGCATATACCTAGCTGTTGTGTTCAGTTAACCCACCTCACTGCATATACCTACCTTTTGTGTTGAGTGAACCCACCTCACTGCATATACCTAGCTGTTGTGTTCAGTGAACTCACCTCATCACAGCATATACCTAGCTGTTGTGTTGAGTGAGCCCACCACACAGCTTATACCTAGCTGTTGTGTTCAGTGAAACCACCTCACTGCATATACCTAGCTGTTGTGTTCAGTGAACCCACCTCACTGCATATACCTACCTTTTGTGTTGAGTGAACCCACCTCACTGCATATACCTACCTTTTGTATTAAGTGAACCCACCTCACTGCATATACCTAGCTTTTGTGTTCAGTGAACCCGCCTCATCACCGCATATACCTAGCTTTTGTGTTCAGTGAACCCACCTCACAGTATATACCTAGCTGTTGTGTTCAGTGAACCCACCTCATCACAGCATATACCTAGCTGTTGTGTTGAGTGAACCCACCTCAATGCATATACCTAGCTGTTGTGTTGATTCAGCTCGCCTCACAACTTATACCTAGCCTTTGTGTTCAGTGAACCCACCACATTGCATGTACCTACCCTTTGTGTTAAGTGAAGCCACCTCACTGCATATACCTACCTTTTGTGTTGCGTGAACCCACCTTACTGCATATACCTACCTTTTGAATTGAGTGAACCCACCTCACTGCATATACCAAGCGGTTTTGTTCAGTGAACCCACCTCATCACAGCATATACCTAGCTATTGTGTTCAGTGAACCCACCTCACTGCATATAGCTAGCTGTTGTGTTCAGTAAACCCACCTCACTGCATATACCTACCTTTTGTGTTTAGTGAACCCACCTCACTGCATATACCTAGCTGTTGTGTTCAGTGAACTCACCTCATCACAGCATATACCTAGCTGTTGTGTTGAGTAAGCCCACCACATAGCTTATACCTAGCTGTTGTGTTCAGTGAAACCACCTCACTGCATATACCTAGCTGTTGTGTTCAGTGAACCCACCTCACTGCATATACCTACCTTTTGTGTTGAGTGAACCCACCTCACTGCATATACCTACCTTTTGTATTGAGTGAACCCACCTCACTGCATATACCTAGCTGTTGTGTTCAGTGAACCCACCTCATCACCGCATATACCTAGCTGTTGTGTTCAGTGAACCCACCTCACAGTATATACCTAGCTGTTGTGTTCAGTGAACCCACCTCATCACAGCATATACCTAGCTGTTGTGTTGAGTGAACCCACCTCAATGTACATACCTAGCTGTTGTGTTCAGTGAACCCACCTCATCACAGCATATACCTAGCTGTTGTGTTGATTGAGCTCGCCTCACAGCTTATACCTAGCTGTTGTGTTCAGTGAACCCACCTCAATGCATATACCTACCCTTTGTGTTAAGTGAAGCCACCTCACTGCATATACCTACCTTTTGTGTTGCGTGAACCCACCTCACTGCATATACCAAGCTGTTTTTTTCAGTGAACCCACCTCATCACAGCATATACCTAGCTGTTGTGTTGATTGAGCTCGCCTCACAGCTTATACCTAGCTGTTGTGTTCAGTGAACCCACCTCAATGCATATACCTACCCTTTGTGTTGAGTGAAGCCACCTCACTGCATATACCTACCTGTTGTGTTGAGTGATCCCACCTCACTGCATATACCTACCTTTTGTGTTGAGTGAACCCACCTCACTGCATATACTTACATTTTGTGTTGAGTGAACCCACCTCACTGCATATACCTAGCTGTTGTGTTCAGTGAACCCACCTCATCAGAGCACATACCTACCTTTTGTGTTCAGTGAACCCACCTCACTGCATATACCTACCTTTTGTGTTCAGTGAACCCACCTCACTGCATATACCTAGCTGTTGTGTTCAGTGAACCCACCTCATCACAGCATATACCTAGCTGTTGTGTTCAGTGAACCCACCTCACTGCATATACCTAACTTTTGTGTTGAGTGAACCCACCTCACAGCATATACCTAGCTGTTGTGTTCAGTGAACCCACCTCATCACAGCATATACCTAACTGTTGTGTTCAGTGAACCCACCTCATCACAGCATATACCTTGCTGTTGTGTTGAGTGAACCCACCTCATCACAGCATATACCTAGCTGTTGTGTTCAGTGAACCCACCTCATCACAGCATATACCTAGCTGTTGTGTTCAGTGAACCCACCTCTCTGCATATACCTATCTTTTGTGTTGAGTGAACCGACCTCACTGCATATACCTAGCTGTTGTGTTCAGTGAACCCACCTCATCACAGCATATACCTAGCTGTTGTGTTCAGTGAACCCACAGCACTGCATATACCTACCTCTTGTGTTGAGTCAACCCTCCTCACTGCATATACCTAGCTGTTGTGTTCAGTGAACCCACCTCTTCACCTCATATACCTAGCTGTTGTGTTCAGTGAACCCACCTCGTCACAGCATATACCTAGCTGTTGTGTTCAGTGAACGCACCTCAATGCATATACCTAGCTGTTGTGTTCAGTGAACCCACCTCATCACAGCTTATACCTAGCTGTTGTGTTGAGTGAACCCACCTCACTGCATATACCTACTTTTTGTGTTGAGTGAACCCTCCTCACTGCATATACCTAGCTGTTGTGTTCAGTGAACCCACCTCATCATAGCATATACCTAGCTGTTGTGTTCAGTGAACACACCTCATCACTGCATATACCTAGCTGTTGTGTTCAGTTAACCCACCTCACTGCATATACCTACCTTTTGTGTTGAGTGAACCCACCTCACTGCATATACCTAGCTGTTGTGTTCAGTGAACTCACCTCATCACAGCATATACCTAGCTGTTGTGTTGAGTGAGCCCACCACACAGCTTATACCTAGCTGTTGTGTTCAGTGAAACCACCTCACTGCATATACCTAGCTGTTGTGTTCAGTGAACCCACCTCACTGCATATACCTACCTTTTGTGTTGAGTGAACCCACCTCACTGCATATACCTACCTTTTGTATTAAGTGAACCCACCTCACTGCATATACCTAGCTTTTGTGTTCAGTGAACCCGCCTCATCACCGCATATACCTAGCTTTTGTGTTCAGTGAACCCACCTCACAGTATATACCTAGCTGTTGTGTTCAGTGAACCCACCTCATCACAGCATATACCTAGCTGTTGTGTTGAGTGAACCCACCTCAATGCATATACCTAGCTGTTGTGTTGATTCAGCTCGCCTCACAACTTATACCTAGCCTTTGTGTTCAGTGAACCCACCACATTGCATGTACCTACCCTTTGTGTTAAGTGAAGCCACCTCACTGCATATACCTACCTTTTGTGTTGCGTGAACCCACCTTACTGCATATACCTACCTTTTGAATTGAGTGAACCCACCTCACTGCATATACCAAGCGGTTTTGTTCAGTGAACCCACCTCATCACAGCATATACCTAGCTATTGTGTTCAGTGAACCCACCTCACTGCATATAGCTAGCTGTTGTGTTCAGTAAACCCACCTCACTGCATATACCTACCTTTTGTGTTTAGTGAACCCACCTCACTGCATATACCTAGCTGTTGTGTTCAGTGAACTCACCTCATCACAGCATATACCTAGCTGTTGTGTTGAGTAAGCCCACCACATAGCTTATACCTAGCTGTTGTGTTCAGTGAAACCACCTCACTGCATATACCTAGCTGTTGTGTTCAGTGAACCCACCTCACTGCATATACCTACCTTTTGTGTTGAGTGAACCCACCTCACTGCATATACCTACCTTTTGTATTGAGTGAACCCACCTCACTGCATATACCTAGCTGTTGTGTTCAGTGAACCCACCTCATCACCGCATATACCTAGCTGTTGTGTTCAGTGAACCCACCTCACAGTATATACCTAGCTGTTGTGTTCAGTGAACCCACCTCATCACAGCATATACCTAGCTGTTGTGTTGAGTGAACCCACCTCAATGTACATACCTAGCTGTTGTGTTCAGTGAACCCACCTCATCACAGCATATACCTAGCTGTTGTGTTGATTGAGCTCGCCTCACAGCTTATACCTAGCTGTTGTGTTCAGTGAACCCACCTCAATGCATATACCTACCCTTTGTGTTAAGTGAAGCCACCTCACTGCATATACCTACCTTTTGTGTTGCGTGAACCCACCTCACTGCATATACCAAGCTGTTTTTTTCAGTGAACCCACCTCATCACAGCATATACCTAGCTGTTGTGTTGATTGAGCTCGCCTCACAGCTTATACCTAGCTGTTGTGTTCAGTGAACCCACCTCAATGCATATACCTACCCTTTGTGTTGAGTGAAGCCACCTCACTGCATATACCTACCTGTTGTGTTGAGTGATCCCACCTCACTGCATATACCTACCTTTTGTGTTGAGTGAACCCACCTCACTGCATATACTTACATTTTGTGTTGAGTGAACCCACCTCACTGCATATACCTAGCTGTTGTGTTCAGTGAACCCACCTCATCAGAGCACATACCTACCTTTTGTGTTCAGTGAACCCACCTCACTGCATATACCTACCTTTTGTGTTCAGTGAACCCACCTCACTGCATATACCTAGCTGTTGTGTTCAGTGAACCCACCTCATCACAGCATATACCTAGCTGTTGTGTTCAGTGAACCCACCTCACTGCATATACCTAACTTTTGTGTTGAGTGAACCCACCTCACAGCATATACCTAGCTGTTGTGTTCAGTGAACCCACCTCATCACAGCATATACCTAACTGTTGTGTTCAGTGAACCCACCTCATCACAGCATATACCTTGCTGTTGTGTTGAGTGAACCCACCTCATCACAGCATATACCTAGCTGTTGTGTTCAGTGAACCCACCTCATCACAGCATATACCTAGCTGTTGTGTTCAGTGAACCCACCTCTCTGCATATACCTATCTTTTGTGTTGAGTGAACCGACCTCACTGCATATACCTAGCTGTTGTGTTCAGTGAACCCACCTCATCACAGCATATACCTAGCTGTTGTGTTCAGTGAACCCACAGCACTGCATATACCTACCTCTTGTGTTGAGTCAACCCTCCTCACTGCATATACCTAGCTGTTGTGTTCAGTGAACCCACCTCTTCACCTCATATACCTAGCTGTTGTGTTCAGTGAACCCACCTCGTCACAGCATATACCTAGCTGTTGTGTTCAGTGAACGCACCTCAATGCATATACCTAGCTGTTGTGTTCAGTGAACCCACCTCATCACAGCTTATACCTAGCTGTTGTGTTGAGTGAACCCACCTCACTGCATATACCTACTTTTTGTGTTGAGTGAACCCTCCTCACTGCATATACCTAGCTGTTGTGTTCAGTGAACCAACCTCACTGCATATACCTACCCTTTGTGTTAAGTGAAGCTACCTCACTGCATATACCTACCTTTTGTGTTGCGTGAACCCACCTCACTGCATATACCTACCTTTTGAATTGAGTGAACCCACTTCACTGCATATACCAAGCTGTTTTGTTCAGTGAACCCACCTCATCACAGCCTATGCCTAGCTGTTGTGTTGAGTGAACCCACCTCACTGCATATACCTACCTTTTGTGTTGAGTGAACCCACCTCACTGCATATACCTACCTTTTGTGTTCAGTGAACCCACCTCACTGCATGTACCTAGCTGTTGTGTTCAGTGAACCCACCTCATCAGAGCACATACCTAGCTGTTGTGTTCAGTGAACCCACCTCACTGCCTATACCTACCTTTTGTGTTGAGTTAACCCACCTCACTGCATATACCTAGCTGTTATGTTCAGTGAACCCATCTCATCACAGCATATACCTAGCTGTTGTGTTCAGTGAACCCACCTCACTGCATATACTTACCTTTTGTGTTGAGTGAACACATCTCACAGTATATACCTAGCTGATGTGTTCAATGAACCCACCTCACTGCATATACCTACCTTTTGTGTTGAGTGAACCCACCTCACAGCATATACCTAGCTGTCGTGTTCAGTGAACCCACCTCATCACAGCATATACCTAGCTGTTGTGTTCAGTGAACCCACCTCACTGCATATACCTACCTTATGTGTTGAGTGAACCCACCTCACTGCATATACCTACCTTTTGTGTTGAGTGAACCCACTTCACTGCATATACCTACCTTTTGAATTGAGTGAACCCACCTCACTGCATATACCTAGCTGTTGTGTTCAGTGAACCCACCTCATTACAGCATATACCTAGCTGTTGTGTTCAGTGAACCCACCTCATCACAGCATATACCTAGCTGTTGCGTTCAGTGAACGCACCTCACTGCATATAACTACCTTTAGTGTTCAGTGAACCCACCTCACTGCATCTACCTATCCTTTGTGTTGAATGAACCCACCTCATTGCATATACCTAGCTGTTGTGTTCAGTGAACCCACCTCAACACCGCATATACCCAGTTTTTGTGTTCAGTGAACCCACCTCACAGTATATACCTAGCTGTTGTGTTCAGTGAACCCACCTCAATGCATATACCTAGCTGTTGTGTTCAGTGATCCCACCTCATCACAGCATATACCTAGCTGTTGTGTTGATTGAGCTCGTCTCACAGCTTATACCTAGCTGTTGTGTTCAGTGAACCCACCTCAATGCATATACCTACCCTTTGTGTTAAGTGAAGCCACCTCACTGCATATACCTACCTTTTGTGTTCGGTGAACCCACCTCACTGCATATACCAAGCTGTTTTGTTCAGTGAACCCACCTCATCACAGCATATACCTAGCTGTTGTGTTCAGTGAACCCACCTCACTGCATATACCTACCTGTTGTGTTGAGTGAACCCACCTCACTGCATATACCTACCTTTTGTGTTGAGTGAACCCACCTCACTGCATATACTTACATTTTGTGTTGAGTGAACCCACCTCACTGCAAATACCTAGCTGTTGTGTTCAGTGAACCCACCTCATCAGAGCACATACCTAGCTGTTGTGTTCAGTGAACCCACCTCACTGCATATACCTACCTTTTGTGTTCAGTGAACCCACCTCACTGCATATACCTAGCTGTTGTGTTCAGTGAACCCACCTCATCACAGCATATACCTAGCTTTTGTGTTCAGTGAACCCACCTCACTGCATATACCTACCTTTTGTGTTGAGTGAACCCACCTCACAGCATATACCTAGCTGTTGTGTTCAGTGAACCCACCTCATCACAGCATATACCTAACTGTTGTGTTCAGTGAACCCACCTCATCACAGCATATACCTAGCTGTTGTGTTGAGTGAACCCACCTCATCACAGCATATACCTAGCTGTTGTGTTCAGTGAACCCACCTCATCACAGCATATACCTACCTGTTGTGTTCAGTGAACCCACCTCTCTGCATATACCTACCTTTTGTGTTGAGTGAACCGACCTCACTGCATATACCTAGCTGTTGTGTTCAGTGAACCCACCTCATCACAGCATATACCTAGCTGTTGTGTTCAGTGAACCCACAGCACTGCATATACCTACCTCTTGTGTTGAGTCAACCCTCCTCACTGCATATACCTAGCTGTTGTGGTCAGTGAACCCACCTCATCACCGCATATACCTAGGTGTTGTGTTCAGTGAACCCACCTCGTCACAGCATATACCTAGCTGTTGTGTTCAGTGAACGCACCTCAATGCATATACCTAGCTGTTGTGTTCAGTGAACCCACCTCATCACAGCATATACCTAGCTGTTGTGTTGAGTGAGCTTGCCTCACAGCTTATACCTAGCTGTTGTGTTGAGTGAACCCACCTCACTGCATATACCTACTTTTTGTGTTGAGTGAACCCTCCTCACTGCATATACCTAGCTGTTGTGTTCAGTGAACCCACCTCACTGCATATACCTACCCTTTGTGTTAAGTGAACCCACCTCACTGCATATACCTACCTTTTGAACTGAGTGAACCCACCTCACTGCATATACCAAGCTGTTTTGTTCAGTGAACCCACCTCATCACAGCCTATGCCTAGCTGTTGTGTTCAGTGAACCCACCTCACTGCATATACCTACCTGTTGTGTTGAGTGAACCCACCTCACTGCATATACCTACCTTTTGTGTTGAGTGAACCCACCTCACTGCATATACCTACCTTTTGTGTTCAGTGAACCCACCTCACTGCATATACCTAGCTGTTGTGTTCAGTGAACCCACCTCACTGCCTATACCTACCTTTTGTGTTGAGTTAACCCACCTCACTGCATATACCTAGCTGTTATGTTCAGTGAACCCATCTCATCACAGCATATACCTAGCTGTTGTGTTCAGTGAACCCACCTAACTGCATATACTTACCTTTTGTGTTGAGTGAACACATCTCACAGTATATACCTAGCTGATGTGTTCAGTGAACCCACCTCACTGCATATACCTACCTTTTGTGTTGAGTGAACGCATCTCACTGCATATAGTTAGCTGTTGTGTTCGGTGAACCCACCTCATCACAGCATATACCTAGCTGTTGTGTTCAGTGAACCCACCTCACTGCATATACCTACCTTTTGTGTTGAGTGAACCCACCTCACAGCATATACCTAGCTGTCGTGTTCAGTGAACCCACCTCATCACAGCATATACCTAGCTGTTGTGTTCAGTGAACCCACCTCACTCCATATACCTACCTTTTGTGTTGAGTGGACCCACCTCACTGCATATACCTAGCTGTCGTGTTCAGTGAACCCACCTCATCACAGCATATACCTAGCTGTCGTGTTCAGTGAACCCACCTCATCACAGCATATACCTAGCTGTTGTGTTCAGTGAACCCACCTCATCACAGCATATACCTAGCTGTTGTGTTCAGTGAACCCACCTCAGCACAGCATATACCTAGCTGTTGTGTTCAGTGAGCCCACCTCATAGCTTATACCAAGCTGTTTTGTTCAGTGAACCCACCTCACTGCATATACCTACCTTTTGTGTTGAGTGAACCCACCTCACTGCATATACCTACCTTTTGTGTTGAGTGAACCCACTTCACTGCATATACCTACCTTTTGAATTGAGTGAACCCACCTCACTGCATATACCTAGCTGTTGTGTTCAGTGAACCCACCTCATTACAGCATATACCTAGCTGTTGTGTTCAGTGAACCCACCTCATCACAGCATATACCTAGCTGTTGCGTTCAGTGAACGCACCTCACTGCATATAACTACCTTTAGTGTTCAGTGAACCCACCTCACTGCATATACCTATCCTTTGTGTTGAATGAACCCACCTCATTGCATATACCTAGCTGTTGTGTTCAGTGAACCCACCTCAACACCGCATATACCTAGTTTTTGTGTTCAGTGAACCCACCTCACAGCATATACCTAGCTGTTGTGTTCAGTGAACCCACCTCAATGCATATACCTAGCTGTTGTGTTCAGTGAACCCACCTCATCACAGCATATACCTAGCTGTTGTGTTGATTGAGCTCACCTCACAGCTTATACCTAGCTGTTGTGTTCAGTGAACCCACCTCAATGCATATACCTACCCTTTGTGTTAAGTGAAGCCACCTCACTGCATATACCTACCTTTTGTGTTGCGTGAACCCACCTCACTGCATATACCAAGCTGTTTTGTTCAGTGAACCCACCTCTTCACAGCATATACCTAGCTGTTGTGTTCAGTGAACCCACCTCACTGCATATACCTACCTGTTGTGTTGAGTGAACCCACCTCACTGCATATACCTACCTTTTGTGTTGAGTGAACCCACCTCACTGCATATACTTACATTTTGTGTTGAGTGAACCCACCTCACTGCATATACCTAGCTGTTGTGTTCAGTGAACCCACCTCATCAGAGCACATACCTAGCTGTTGTGTTCAGTGAACCCACCTCACTGCATATACCTACCTTTTGTGTTCAGTGAACCCACCTCACTGCATATACCTAGCTGTTGTGTTCAGTGAACCCACCTCATCACAGCATATACCTAGCTGTTGTTTTCAGTGAACCCACCTCACTGCATATACCTACCTTTTGTGTTGAGTGAACCCACCTCACAGCATATACCTAGCTGTTGTGTTCAGTGAACCCACCTCACAGCATATACCTAACTGTTGTGTTCAGTGAACCCACCTCATCACAGCAAATACCTAGCTGTTGTGTTGAGTGAACCCACCTCATCACAGCATATACCTAGCTGTTGTGTTCAGTGAACCCACAGCACTGCATATACCTACCTCTTGTGTTGAGTCAACCCTCCTCACTGCATATACCTAGCTGTTGTGTTAAGTGAACCCACCTCATCACCGCATATACCTAGCTGTTGTGTTCAGTGAACCCACCTCGTCACAGCATATACCTAGCTGTTGTGTTCAGTGAACGCACCTCAATGCATATACCTAGCTGTTGTGTTCAGTGAACCCACCTCATCACAGCATATACCTAGCTGTTGTGTTGAGTGAGCTCGCCTCACAGCTTATACCTAGCTGTTGTGTTGAGTTAACCCACCTCACTGCATATACCTACTTTTTGTGTTGAGTGAACCCTCCTTACTGCATATACCTAGCTGTTGTGTTCAGTGAACCCTCCTCACTGCATATACCTACCCTTTGTGTTAAGTGAAGCCACCTCACTGCATATACCTACCTTTTGTGTTGCGTGAACCCACCTCACTGCACATAACTACCTTTTGAATTGAGTGAACCCACCTCACTGCATATACCAAGCTGTTTTGTTCAGTGAACCCACCTCATCACAGCCTATGCCTAGCTGTTGTGTTCAGTGAACCCACCTCACTGCATATACCTACCTGTTGTGTTGAGTGAACCCACCTCACTGCATATACCTACCTTTTGTGTTGAGTGAACCCACCTCACTGCATATACCTACCTTTTGTGTTGAGTGAACCCACCTCACTGCATATACCTAGCTGTTGTGTTCAGTGAACCCAACTCATCAGAGCACATACCTACCTTTTGTGTTCAGTGAACCCACCTCACTGCATATACCTACCTTTTGTGTTCAGTGAACCCACCTCACTGCATATACCTAGCTGTTGTGTTCAGTAAACCCACCTCACTGCATATACCTAACTTTTGTGTTGAGTGAACCCACCTCACAGCATATACCTAGCTGTTGTGTTTAGTGAACCCACCTCATCACAGCATATACCTAACTGTTGTGTTCAGTGAACCCACCTCATCACAGCATATACTTTGCTGTTGTGTTGAGTGAACCCACCTCATCACAGCATATACCTAGCTGTTGTGTTCAGTGAACCCACCTCATCACAGCATATACCTAGCTGTTGTGTTCAGTGAACCCACCTCTCTGCATATACCTACCTTTTGTGTTGAGTGAACCGACCTCACTGCATATACCTAGCTGTTGTGTTCAGTGAACCCACCTCATCACAGCATATACCTAGCTGTTGTGTTCAGTGAACCCACAGCACTGCATATACCTACCTCTTATATTGAGTCAACCCTCCTCACTGCATATACCTAGCTGTTGTGTTCAGTGAACCCACCTCATCACCTCATATACCTAGCTGTTGTGTTCAGTGAACCCACCTCATCACAGCATATACCTAGCTGTTGTGTTCAGTGAACGCACCTCAATGCATATACCTAGCTGTTGTGTTCAGTGAACCCACCTCATCACAGCATATACCTAGCTGTTGTGTTGAGTGAGCTCGCCTCACAGCTTATACCTAGCTGTTGTGTTGAGTGAACCCACCTCACTGCATATACCTACTTTTTGTGTTGAGTGAACCCTCCTCACTGCATATACCTAGCTGTTGTGTTCAGTGAACCAACCTCACTGCATATACCTACCCTTTGTGTTAAGTGAAGCCACCTCACTGCATATACCTACCTTTTGTGTTGTGTGAACCCACCTCACTGCATATACCTACCTTTTGAATTGAGTGAACCCACTTCACTGCATATACCAAGCTGTTTTGTTCAGTGAACCCACCTCATCACAGCCTATGCCTAGCTGTTGTGTTCAGTGAACCCACCTCACTGCATATACCTACCTGTTGTGTTGAGTGAACCCACCTCACTGCATATACCTACCTTTTGTGTTCAGTGAACCCCCCTCACTGCATATACCTAGCTGTTGTGTTCAGTGAACCCACCTCATCAGAGCACATACCTAGCTGTTGTGTTCAGTGAACCCACCTCACTGCCTATACCTACCTTTTGTGTTGAGTTAACCCACCTCACTGCATATACCTAGCTGTTATGTTCAGTGAACCCATCTCATCACAGCATATACCTAGCTGTTGTGTTCAGTGAACCCACCTCACTGCATATACTTACCTTTTGTGTTGAGTGAACACATCTCACAGTATATACCTAGCTGATGTGTTCAGTGAACCCACCTCACTGCATATACCTACCTTTTGTGTTGAGTGAACCCACCTCACAGCATATACCTAGCTGTCGTGTTCAGTGAACCCACCTCATCACAGCATATACCTAGCTGTTGTGTTCATTGAACCCACCTCACTGCATATACCTATATTTTGTGTTGAGTGAACCCACCTCACTGCATATACCTACCTTTTGTGTTGAGTGAACCCACTTCACTGCATATACCTACCTTTTGAATTGAGTGAACCCACCTCACTGCATATACCTAGCTGTTGTGTTCAGTGAACCCACCTCATTACAGCATATACCTAGCTGTTGTGTTCAGTGAACCCACCTCATCACAGCATATACCTAGCTGTTGCGTTCAGTGAACGCACCTCACTGCATATAACTACCTTTAGTGTTCAGTGAACCCACCTCACTGCATATACCTATCCTTTGTGTTGAATGAACCCACCTCATTGCATATACCTAGCTGTTGTGTTCAGTGAACCCACCTCAACACCGCATATACCCAGTTTTTGTGTTCAGTGAACCCACCTCACAGTATATACCTAGCTGTTGTGTTCAGTGAACCCACCTCACTGCATATACCTAGCTGTTGTGTTGAGTGAACCCACCTCATCACAGCATATACCTAGCTGTTGTGTTCAGTGAACCCACCTCAATGCATATACCTAGCTGTTGTGTTCAGTGAACCCACCTCATCACAGCATATACCTAGCTGTTGTGTTGATTGAGCTCGCCTCACAGCTTATACCTAGCTGTTGTGTTCAGTGAACCCACCTCAATGCATATACCTACCCTTTGTGTTAAGTGAAGCCACCTCACTGCATATACCTACCTTTTGTGTTGCGTGAACCCACCTCACTGCATATACCAAGCTGTTTTGTTCAGTGAACCCACCTCATCACAGCATATACCTAGCTGTTGTGTTCAGTGAACCCACCTCACTGCATATACCTACCTGTTGTGTTGAGTGAACCCACCTCACTGCATATACCAAGCTGTTTTGTTCAGTGAACCCACCTCATCACAGCATATACCTAGCTGTTGTGTTCAGTGAACCCACCTCACTGCATATACCTACCTGTTGTGTTGAGTGAACCCACCTCACTGCATATACCTACCTTTTGTGTTGAGTGAACCCACCTCACTGCATATACT